>NC_081416.1:183316391-183529412 GCF_949786415.1 Peromyscus eremicus
ATACAGTGTTCTGTCTGCATGTGTCCTTGCAGGCCAGAAGAGGGCACCAGATCTCATTACAGGTGGCTGTGAGCCACTGTGTGGTTGCTGGGAATTGAACTCAGGACCTCTGGAAGAGCAGTCAGTGCTCTTAACCACTGAGCCATCTCTCCAGGCCCTTAGCTGGCTTTCTTATATAGCATAAGCTCACCTTGCCTAGGAATGGTGCCACCCACGGTGGGCTGGGCTATCCTGCATCAACTGACAATCAAGATGGTTCCTCACAGAAATGCCCACAGGCCACTATGATCTAGGCAATCCCTCAAATGAGATGCCCTTTTCAGATGATTCTGGGCTGTGTCAAGTGGACAGTTATAATTAACTGGGACAGATAGACAGTGACAAAGGAAGATGCCTGATACTCTACTGTGACCTTTCAACACGCCCATAGGTGCATTCACCTGCACATACACACACACACACACACACACACACACACACACACACACACACATGCATGAACACAAATAAATGTATCATAGATATAGATATGATGTTAGGAGGAGAGAGAAATGTGTGCAAGGCCACAGTGGGAAGGCCGCCATCTGCCAGCCAGGAACAACAGTTTTTCTTATTTTATTGTTCTTGAACAAAAAAGAAGAAAAGAAAAGAATTCTTCCTTGGAGAACTCCTGACATTTGATCTCCAACTTCCAGCCTCCAGACTGTGAGAAAAACGAATCCGCTCTGTTTTGTTTTGCCGCCTGGCCCATCCCTGAGGGACATGCTGGGGAAGAAGCTGAGAATTATTACGGGACTAAAACCCGTTTGTCTGCAGTGTTGGATGAAAGGTTGGGCTGAGTGAAGATGGATAATTTCCTCTCTCTTTGGGAGCGGAAGATGTCCAACAAGGGCGCTGCTAGTGGTGAGGCCGGCTGTCCCTGACCTCACAGGACCGGTCTCTGCGGGTGAGGGGTTCTCACTACGTGTTTTTAAAAGAGGAGTCTGTGGTTTTAAAAGGGGAGTGAGGGATGTCTCAGGACACACAGCAGTTGTGGCTGCCTGCACAGACACACACACACGAGAGTTCACATGCATACACAATTACACAAAAGTAGAAGAGGGACCGTTTGGAAAGAAGGGGTGTGAAGGAGTGGAGGTGAGAGAAGAGAGGCTGATGGGGGTGAATTTGTTCACAATACATTGAGGTGAGGTGGTCCCCCTGGCTGCGAGCACAGGGGTGATAAAGATGTAGGCATGCCAAACAACACATCATCCAGGCAGTAACCGGGCCGACGGAAGGAACAAGCAGTTCTCAAAAGAAGAATAACAAAGAGCCAATAAATACACGAGAAAGCCTTCTCCATCCTTAGTCATCAGGGAAATGCAAATTAAGGCTACATTGAGATTCCATTTCACCCCACTCAACATGGCTATCATCCAGGAAATCAAAGACAAAATGCTAGAGAAAAAGAGCGGAAATGGACCCTTTATTCGTCGCTGCTAGGAGTGTAAGCTGATGCAGCCACTATGGAAACCGGGATGGAGGTTCCTTGGAAATTTAAAAAAAAAAAAAAAGTCAGCAGAGCTGGCATATGATCCAGCTGTACCACCTCTGGGCACACACACAAAGGATCCGAAGTCATCACAGCACAGAGACACTTGCCTGCCCGTGTTTTCCTGCAGCACTGTTCACAACAGCCAAAACATGAAACCAACGATGTACATCAACCAAGGAATGGATAAAGGAAACATGGTACAAACCCACAAGAGAAGAGAACAAGACACTTCAGAGTACTTAGCCCTGAGTGAGAAATCTGTATCACTCCCCCTCCTGGCAGAGCTCAGAGGTCATGGATAAAGAGAGGGTGGAGCTGGGCACAGGGGTTCACACTTTTTTTTTTAATTCTATTTTTTTTTTCATTTTACATACCAACCACAGTTCCCCCTCCCTCCCTCCCTCCCTTCCTCCTGCTCCCCACAACCTTCTCCCCAACCTACACCCCATCTACTCTTCAGAGAGGGTAAGGCCTCCCCCGGGGAGTCAACCAAGTCTGGCACATCAAGTTGAGGCTGGACCAAGCCCCTCTCCCTGCATCAAGGCTGAGCAAAGCTCCAGAAAGCCAGTCCATGCAGGGCACACACCTTTGATCCCAGCATTTAGAAGGAAGGCAGAGCCAGGTGGATCAATGTGAGTTTGAAGCCAGACTGGTCTACATAGTAAATTCCGGGATGGACAGTAAGGGCTATGTACAGAGTCCCTGTCTCAAAAAAAAAAAAAAAGAGTGTAGACAGATTATAAGAGTCTGAGGTGATAGAGTCCAATGAAACAGTTGGAGGACACAGTAAGGCAGCTAGCTGCACATAAGAACTTAAATAAGTCATAACAGCATGCACAGGACCTGTGCGAGCTCAAATCACCCCATCATGGATGGGGAGCTGGGCTCGAAGTCCCACACCCCAGGAGCTATTGAAAGCTGCTCAGAGAGGGAGAACCCATTTTCTTTAAAGGTGTGGCCCCCGGTGAGCTGATCAAGATCTATGGGCTGGTCCTACACCCGAGTATTTAGGCAGCAATGAACTTAAAAAGAAAAAAAAAGAGAGAGAGAGAGAAAGGAAATGAAATGGGGTAGGTAGAGAAGGCAGTGGGTCTGAGAGGACTTAGGGAGGATGGTAAATATGATCAAAATACATTCCATGAAATTCTCCAAGAATTAAGTACCATTTTAAAGGGCTGCAGGATGGCTCAGTAGTTAAGAGCACTTGCTGTTCCTCCAGAAGACTGAGTCAGGTTGCCAGAACCTGTACTGAGGGCTCACAAGCACCTGTAACACTACCTCCAGGGGCTCTGGCATGCTCCTGTGCATATACACACACATAGACATGCATGATGAAAAAAAAAATATCTTACAAATACTATTTCAAAGCTGGGCAGTGGTGGCACACGCCTTCAATGCCAGCACTTAGGAGGCAGAGGCAGGTGGATCTCTGAGTTTGAGGCCAGCCTGGACTAGAGAGCTAGTTCCAGGACAGCCAAGGCTGTTACACAGAGAAAATCTGTATCAAAAAAAAAAAAAATACTATTTCAAAAAAACAATAAACACACAAGAGAGTTTTATTCAGCCATAAAGAAAAAAAATGGAATTATGTCATTTCTGGGGGAGGGAATAGATGAGTCTGGAGATGAACCGGACTCAGAAAGAAAAATACTTCATGCTTTCTCTCGTTAGCAGAGTCTAGATTTACATATGCACGACATCAGAAGGGGAGAGGAGAAAGGAGAGGAAGTGGGTGGAGAAGGACAAGAAGGAGCAATGGCAGAGAGTGGCTGTGAGCAATCTGCAGTCATAGACATGGATAAAATGGCATAACCATGGCTGGGATGCAGAGCAGCTGATAAAGAACTTGCCTAGCATTCATCAAACCGGTGATCCAGTCGGTCCCCGGCACCATAACTGGAAATAGTGACACACTCCTGGAATCCCAGCACTGAGGAGGTGGAGGCAAGTGGATCAGAAGTTCAAGGTCATCACCGATGGGCAGCATGGACAGTCTCCAAAAAAAAAAAAAAAAAAAAAGTCTTAATGATACCATACATCTTAGTCACAAGACAGAGAGAATGGGATTGGGCTAGAAGCTACTTCCTGCTGGTTAGGCCCTGTGGTGCCGGAAAGTGCTCTGCAGATTGCTGGGTGAGAATTGCCATCAACAGCATTTCTCAGCTGTGGACCCAGTGTGAACACTTCCAAATAGCCAAGTACGAGATGTGCCCACTGGGGCGGTAGTGGCGAGTCTGTTACAGGGGTAACTAATTGCTTCCTGATTGAACGTGAGGCCCTGGTTGGACTTGAGGCCTGCTCCACAGGGGGAATTCGTGTCTGGTACTGTAAACACTGTCAGAAGTCAGTGGCTGGTCAGGTGTTGAGGTGCACACTTTTAATCTCAGTACTTGAGAGGCAGAGGTAGGTAAAACTCTGTGAGTTCGAGGCCAGCCTGGTCTACCTACAAAGGGAGCTCCAGGTCAGTCAGGACTATATAGTGAGATCCTGTCTTGAACCAAACATGACTTCTCATCCACTTTCTCTTTTCAGTGCTGGGATTTTGCCTGTGCAGGTTTTATGTATGTTGTTATGGTCTCTTTGAGTTCATACATTTATTGATGTGTGTGTGTGTGTGTGTGTGTGTGTGTGTGTAAGATGCGGTTTCCTTGGAGTTCCTTTGGCTTTGGCAGTCTTTCCTCCCCCCTCTCCAAATAGATCCCTGAGCCTTGAGAGGAGGGATTTGATGAAGACATCCCATTTAGGACTGAGAGTTTCAGGGGTCTCTCACAGCAATATCACCCAGCTACAAACCTTTTTTGTGCTACGATGGTGACCTGCCTGTAATAGTTGTACAACCATGGCACAAATATTATGAAAGTAACCAACTACTTCTTGATTTATTTAAGGCCTGACTCATAAGATAGAAATCATATCTGACACTGCTAGGCTTTTATTGCTGAGGATCCGGGCTTGGTTTCCAGCACCTACATTAGGGGGCTCACAATGGCCTGTAATTCCAGTTTCAGGAGATCTGACACCTCTTCTGGCCTCTGTGCATATGCATACACACACATACACACACACACACACACACACACACAAATAAATAAATAAATATGTGTGTGTGTATATATATATATATATATATACTTTTTTAAGTTAGTAAAGTCATAGATATAATTGTTTCATCGATTTTCCCCATTGTCCACTTCCCTTGGACCTAAGTCTTTTTGTTGTTGTTGTTGTTGTTTAGTTAGTTTTGGTTTTTTGAGACAGGCTTTCTCTGTGTGGTCCTGGATGTCCTGGAACTCTCTATGTAGAGTAGATTGGCCCCAAAACTCAGAGATCTGTTTGCTTCTGCCTCCCAAGTGCATGTTAAAGGCGTGGTCCACCATTTCCGGTATCTAGATCTTTGTCCGTGACTTTGGGTGCTGTAGAAGGTGAGTCTAATGACCTTCATAGTCCTCTTGGGTCATAAAGACTTTCAGTCACTTTTTTATATTAGTCAGATGCAAGAAGAAGAAAAATGGTGTCAGCTCAGTAATTGAAACGCCTTGGCAGGCTGCCTACAGCTGCAGAGTTAGAACGCTCAGCTATTTCTTTATTCCCCACCTGGACCTTCTATTCCTCTCCTGCTCTCTCACAAGGATGCAAGCCTCTCATCTGCACCTCCTGTACTGGGAACGCATCTCCTCCTGTCAGTCAGCTAAGGACACCTGAAACCTCAAGGGCTCCTTCTGTATATTTCCAGGTTCTCGCTGCAGCTCCACCGTGCACCTCCAGGTGGCGCTCGTGCAAAAGTCATTTCTCTCCCTGTTCTGTGTCTCTCGGTCCGTTCCCCTCCTCCCGGAGCCCCGCATCCCAAAGCCGGTCTCAGACTCTATGGAGTTGAGGATGATCTTGAACTTCTGATCCTCCTGTGTCCTCCATTTCCTGAGCCACGGAATTACCGGCCTGCGCTACCACACTCAGTTTGTGTAGTGCTGGCTTTGCGTATGCTACAAGCCCTTGGCTGTTACCTCCCAGCCCTCCCGTTTCCTCCTTTTCTTATTCCTTCTCCTCTTCCTCTTTCCTCCCCTCTTCCTCTTCTTCCTGTTTGTGTTTTTCCCCTCCCCCTTTTATTCCTGCCTCCGCCTTTCAGGGCTTGCAGGCCTGTACCACCCATGCTAGAGAGTTTCCACTATTAATTAAACCTATTTTACCAGAGAGTCTATGGGCTACGTGGCTTCCTGCACCAGGCCCCAGGAGACCAGACCAAGCCGCAGTGGAGTCCCCTCTTCTAATAGCCCAGTCATCTCACTGAACTTTACAGCAGGCTGTCTTCTAAAACCAGAAAATTTCCAGGCCACCTGGCTCAGGATGGTAAGGAAATCCCCCGGGACTTCACTGGATGATGAGGACAGTGAACTATTCACCCGGAGTTCTCTCTCTCTCTCTCTCTCTCTCTCTCTCTCTCTCTCTCTCTCTCTCTCTCTCTCTCTCTCTCTCTCTGCTTTCTTCACGCTGACCTCCCTGTGACCTCCCTTTGCAGCTCAAGTGCCTTGTGGTTTTTAGGGTGAGGTACCACCGGGCTGCAGACCACTGATATGAGTCAGCCAGATCTTTGTGATAAATCTATTGCAAAATTGCTTTTTTTTTTTAATTCCTTTAACGAGCACCGGCAAACAAGCCGTTTGTTGTTGCAATCCAGCTTTGAACACCACAAATAAAACCAAAGCCAAGGAAGTGTGAGGTTGCACCTAGCCAGCGACCTAAACTTGTGAACTAATAAATTGAGAACTGTGGTGTTGACTCACAGACACTAGAAGGAGACAGAATAAAAACAATTGAAAGATTTTCCGTATCCCTCACAATGGACTGTTTCCCCATCCCAAGTACCGGGTGGTTCAAACCACACCCACACTCAGTGTGCCTGACCTGTTTCTCCGAGCCTCCCTTTCCACTTACTGTGGGGCTTAAATCTATGTGTAAAATCCCCTTTTAATAAATTTCAATATTGTTCTTTGAATAAATGAGTGATGTAACCAAGCATGGTGCTATATGCTGTGTTTCCAGACTTCTGGAGGCTGAGGCTGAAGTTCAAGGCTAGTCTAGCCAAACCTATCGGCCCCAGGTCCCAGTGAAAGATCTACTGCTAAGCCGGAGAGCATGAGTTTGATTCCCAGGACCCTCGTGATGGGAGGAGAGACCGGACACATCCATAAGTTGTCCTCTGTTCTCCGTAAGTGCACGGCAGAATGAAAAAAAAAAAAAAAGGATACTCACATACACAATCAATCAATAAATAAATGAGGTGGGCACTTCCTAAAGATAACCTCTGGGCCCCCGCTGTGCACATGTAAATATATACATACACCCCAGCACAGACATATATTTAGTCATTAAAGTAAGAGAGATGTTTGTCTCCTCACCTGACTGAAGGCCAAAATGTGGGTCAGCATCTCAGTGTGGACTGACTGAGGAGCTGCGTGATGTCCTGGAAACAGCGGATTCAACAGAACGCTTACATTTATTCCTCCCTCGCCCTGGAATTATCCATATTTTTGTAATCAGCCCGGCATATGCACAAAACCAGAAACTGAATCTCTGAGCTGCTTTTTATTCAGACAGTGGGTTAGCACCCTAAAGATCTGCCTTCCACGCCTTCTTTAACTAGCAGCTTTTACAGGGAAGAGAAAACAAAGGCAGTCGGTCATTCTAAAATTTCATCTTGTCCCTCTGGTCAAGTGGCCAGTCTCGGAGACTTGTGGAATTGGTGCATTTTTCCTTATCCTCTCCTCTCTGTACAGGGGAGGGTTCACAAGCATCACTGTCCTGAGTCTTGCATGTGGATGACATCTAGTTTAAAGGTTAGCTCAGAGCAAACAGACACAGGGGAAACCAGATCCCCTCTTGGGGTTCTTCGTCTCACTAACAGAAGAATTTAAGAGGCCAGGCAGTGGTGGCTGCACACCTTTAATCCCAGCACGTGGGAGCAGAAGCAGGAGAATCTCTGAGTTCGAGGCCAGCCTGGTCTACAGAGCAAGTTCCAGGATGGCCAAGGCTGTTACACAGAGAAACCCTGGGGGTGGGGAGGTGGGTGCTTAAGAATGGACTCAAACAGAAAGTTAAGGACTATTTTATTAGAGATAGCAGATGCCTGGAGAGTGGAGGAGAGAAGGAAAGGGGCCAGCCATTTAACCTGGTGTGGAGGTCAGAGGGGTGCCAGGCAAGCAGCCATGTGGTGGGCAGGGAGGTTCTAGAGAAAGACCCAAAATGTTGGGGGAAACCCAAAGCATTAAGGAAAATACGCTTAAATTTTAAATCGATTGTAAAAAATAGAATTTATGCTTTAGAGAATAATTCAGAAGAAAAAAATGAAAACCAGACAGACTTAAGAGCCTTCCCAGCTGCAGCTCAGGAGGGGATTCTAGGAAAGAAATGTACAGCCATCATTCCTCCCATCGCTTTGGCTTGCTTACGATGACCCCACCTTCCTAAGGGTGGTCCCTTAACCAAAGTGATTGAACCCGCCCAATTGGAACGCCGGGTCTCCACCACCACCATCCTGACCAGGAGTTTTTTCACATTCTCTCTCTCTCTCTCTCTCTCTCTCTCTCTCTCTGTCTCTCTGTGTGTGTGTGTGTGTGTGTGTGTGTGTAGATTTCTTCCCACAGAATGAAGTACAAATGTGTTCTTAACCCACATAGCATGCAATGCCCATCACTGTAACCTTGCCATTTTGACAGTACCTGCCTGTCAGACAAGCCATCATGCCAACAGCAGCCTTCCCCTCCATCCCCCAACTTTGACTCACAAGCCCCCTGAGAGTCTGCCTGTGAGTCTGCAATAGGCTCCCTAGGTTCCTGGATTCCTCACGTCTCCAAGTGAGGTTGCCAGACTCAGGCATCAAAGAGGCTACCCATGGCCCCCTCCCATCTCTTCCCTGCTGCCTGCTGGGGACTCAGAGAAATCCTCGCTCCAGGCTTCTCTGAAATCTGTAAGAAGCAACACCCTTAACTCTGACTCTTCAGCCTAAACTCACCTCAGAGGCACCACCCCCATTCTGCTGTCTGCCTGCCGGTGGGGTTAATAACTTAATACACTTCCTGATCAAAAGGACAACCCATCTCAGGGCCCCCCACACCCCAAACTCAAGACCTTGCGCTGCCCAGCTCTCAACCCCCACCCTAACTTCTTAGAATACCCATTCTACTCTCTGCTTCCATGGGTTTGACTTTTTTAGATTCTACATTTGGGTGACATCACGCGGTGTTTCTTTTTCTGGGCCTGCTTCATTTCCCATAACATAACATCCTCCAGGGAGAGCATCTGTGTTGTCGAAGTGACAGGGTTTCCTTCTTTTTAAAAGCTGAATTATATTTCACTGTACAACATAGTGACTATAGTTATGGTAACAACAACAACATATTGTGCCCTTGAAAATCACCAGCAGCACTTGGGCATGGTAGTGCACATCTGCAATCCCAACACTTGGGAGGAGGAGGCCGGGGAATCACAAGTTCAAGACCATCCTGGGGGGGGGGGGCTGGAGAGATGGCTCAGGGTTAAAAAGGCATACTCCTCTTGCAGAGGACCCAAGTTCAGTTCCTAGCACCTATATCAGGGAGCTCACAACCACCTGTAACTCTAGATCCAGGGAATCCCACATGTTCTTCTGGCATCTGAAGACACTGCACTCACATGCTCAAACCTATAAACAGACATATATACATATACATAATTTAAAAAAACACCCCAGGGAACTCAGTGAGACCCAGTCTTGTGTGTGTGTGTGTGTGTGTGTGTGTGTGTGTGTGTGTGTGTAGGTATATGTATATGTACTTGGTTTTGAGGCAAGGTTTCTATGTAACAGCTCTGGCTGTCCTGGAACTCGCTTTGTAGACCAGGTTGGCCTACTGACCTCAACTCACAGAGATCCACCTGCCTCTGTCTCCCGAGTGTTGGGATTAAAGGAGTGTACCACCAATCCCAGCCCTTAAAATATAATTTCTAAGAGAAGATTTGTTTTTATCTTACGTGTATGAGTATTTTGTCTGAGTGTAAGCGTAGCAGTGATCACAGTGTCCACAGAAGCCAAAAGAGGGTGTCACATCCCTTAGAACTGGGGTTACAGGTGACTCTGAGCTGTCAAGAGTGTGCAGGCGACTACATCTGCGTCCTCGGCTACAACAGCAAGTGCTCTTAACCACTGAGCCATCCCTCAGTCCCCGGTGTAGTGCAGTGTGGTAGAGCATCTGTTTAGCAAGTGTGAGCTCAGCCTTGGAATCACCACCCCAGCCCAGCGTCCCAACGAGGGAAGAAGCTTCTAGATGGTTCTAGATGATTCCAGCACCTGAGGCTCCAGACACAGTCAAGCAGGCTTCCACCGTGTGATCTGTCCAAATCCCTGCCCACGGAATCTGGATTAATGTAAAGGATAGTAGTTGGGGAGAGGGCGATTGTGTGTAAGTCTATAAGTGACTAGAAGAGTTTCTTAACTGTAGAAGTGGGGAAAGGGTGGTACCATCACGACACTCTGGAAGCCCCTGCTGTAGGTCTGGGTCGTCGCTGCCTATCCTGCCGCTAGGTGGCGCCAGTGATCGTTTCCAGCAAAAAAAACCGAGTTGCTCTCTGAGCCAACCCCACTGCAAGGGCCTAAAAGCTAGTACCGGAAAAGCAGGATCATTATTCCCTTAGAGAAACCCAGCTCCACTTTGCATCTCTCCACACCAATACTCACCCTCTGAACTCCAAGCCTTGTTCCCAAGCACAGAAGGGCCAGGAATCACGGCGGCCCTCTGTCCTGCCACAACCTTGGGTCTGCAGCCTGCCTGGAGAGGGGACTCTACTCCTTTCTGCTCCTGTGTTCTGTGGGACAGATTGTCTTGTCGTATACCCTGGGAAATGGCATATAGCCACACAGGGAGACCCTCAACTCATTGTCTCAAAATTTAAAAGTTCTTAAAAGTGTGGTGCCTCACGCTTTTAACACCAGCGCTCGGGAGACTGAGGCAGCTGGATCTCCAGGTTCGAGGCCAGCCTGGTCTACAGAGCAAGTTCCAGGACAGTCAGGGCTACACAGAGAAACCTTGTCTCAAAAATTAATTAATTAATTAATTAATTTAAAAATTGAAAACTGGGTATGGCACTGCACATCTGTAATCCCAGAACATGGAAGGTGGAGGCAGGAGGACCAGAAATTTAAGGTCAGGCCAGTAAGATGGCTTAGCTGGCAATGGCACATGCCATCATCCTCTCTGTTTTGGGCCCACAATATGAAATTGACATTTTGTAAAGCCTTACTGATTTTTTTTTAAATCATCTTAAAATCATTTCTCCATCTTTTTTTCCATATTTCTTCCTCCCTCCTTCCCTTTCTTTCTTTGCACAGAATTTCTGGTGGCCCAGGCTAGCCTTGAATTCATTATGTAGCCAAGGATTACCTCCAACTTTTTATTTTTAATTTGTATTAGATTTTATTTGTCGGGGGGCAGAGGGCAAGTGCCAGGGTACTTGTGTGCAAGTCAGAGAATAATTTGCAGGAGTCGGGTCTCTTCTGCCACCATGTGGGTCATGGAGGTCTAACTGGCTGAGCCATCTTGCTTGCCTAACCTGGAACTTCGGGTCCTCCTACCTCAACTTCTCAAGCACTGGGATTAGAGATATGTACCGCCACACCTTACTTTTCCTTCTTTCTATCACCTATCCATCTATCTATCTATCTATCTATCTATCTATCTATCTATCTATCTATCATCTATCTATCCATCTATCACCTATCTATCTATCACATATCTATCTATCTATCCATCTATCCATCCATCTATTTATCCATCTATCCATCCATCCAACTATCTATCCATCTATCTATTCATCTATCTATCCATCCACCTATCTATCCATCTATCTATTCATCTATCTACCTATCCATCTACCAACTATCACCTATCTATCTATCTATCTATCTATCATCTATCTATCTAATTTTAAGACAGTGAGTCAAGCTCTTACTATGTAGCTCTGGCCTGGAATTCACTATGTAGACCAGGCTGGCCCCATGCAATCCTCCTTCCTCTGCCCCTGAGTGGTGGGATAACAGGTGTGCACTCCACATTCAGCTTTAATCCATTGATTTTTAATTGACAAATAAAAACTGTATGTATTTATGGTGCATAACATGACATTCTGAAATACTTGACATTTTGAGGAATGACTAAATCAAGCTGATGAATGTGCGAAACCTCATCTCTTCATCATTTTCTTGTGGGGAAAACACTTCAGATCTACTCTTCTCCATTTTCGAGAGTACAATGCACTGCTGTCCATGGTAGCCAACGTCAGGCTCTTAAAAGCTATTCCCCACTGGGCTTTCCTCCATGTGAGTCATTGACTGACTCAGTAGAAGCTCATACTTCGAATTCTAGCCCAAAATAGACCTACCACATGATTCAGCAATTCAAAGTCTGAGTGAAGACCCAAAATAATCGACATCAGGATTCAAACGGAAATTTTAATTTTTAATTGCATTTATTGGTATATGCATTCACGTGGGTGCGCTCTTGCCATAGCATCTGTGTGGATGGAGGTCAGAGCACGACTTGTAGGAATCCGATCTCTCCTAACACTAAGTGGATCCCTGGAACTGAACTCAGGTCATTGGGCTTGACAGCAAGTGCCTTAATCCACCAAGACATCTTATCAGTCCTCAAACGGATATTTGTGCATCCATGTTTGTAGCAAAATCATGTACAATAACCAAGAGGTTGAAACAACCCAGAGGTCTGTGTATAGATGAGTAGTTAGACAAAATGTGGCCTATGTGGCTGGGGATGTGGTTCAGTAAGTGGAGTGCTTGCCTAGCATACACAGTGCCCTGGATCCAATCCCCAGCTCTGCATACACCAGACATGGTAGGACTTGTGTGTAATTCTGTCACTTGGGAGATGGTGGCAAGAGGATCAGGAGTATATCTGCACTGGGTGTTTGAGGCCAGCCTGGAAGATGTGAGGTTGTGTCTAAAACAAACAAACAAACAAATAAAAATGGAGAGGAGAAGTTATGGGTATTTACAAATATTGAAAATTGTGCAGCATCTAGGGCGGTGGTGGTGCACACCTTTAATGTCAGCATTTGGGAGGCAGAGGCAGGCAGATCTCTGTGAGTCAGAGGCCAGCCTGGGCTACAGAGAAAGGTCCAGAACAGCCAGGGCTACACAGAGAAACCCTGTCTCAAACCTCCACTCTACCCACCCACCCAAAAAAAGAAGAAGAAAAAGAAAATTGTACATCAAACTCACAAAAAAACAAACTTTTTAAAATTACCTCTCCCTCCCTCCCCCCCCCCCACTGTGTGTGTGTGTGTGTGTGTGTGTGTGTGTGAGAGAGAGAGAGAGAGAGAGAGAGAGAGAGAGAGAGAGAGGACATGTGTGCATGTTTTTGTGCTTCTGGAGGCTTAATATCAACGTTGCGAGTTCCCTCTATTTCTCTGCACTTTATCTGCTGAGGCAGGGTCTCTCAATTAAACCCAGAGCTCACCGGTATGAGCTAGTCCAATGGCCAGCTGGCTCCAGAGCTCACCGGTATGAGCTAGTCCAATGGCCAGCTGGCTCCAGAGCTCACCGGTATGAGCTAGTCCAATGGCCAGCTGGCTCCAGAGCTCACCGGTATGAGCTAGTCCAATGGCCAGCTGGCTCCAGAGCTCACCGGTATGAGCTAGTCCAATGGCCAGCTGGCTCCAGAGCTCACCGGTATGAGCCAGTCCAATGGCCAGCTGGCTCCAGAGCTCACCGGTATGAGCTAGTCCAATGGCCAGCTGGCTCCAGAAGCCACCTGTCACTACCTAGCCAGCACTAGAATTGCAGGCTACACCACGACCATCCCACGGTTCCTTGCTGCTGGGCATTTGAACTCCAGTGCCCATGCTCGCACAGTGAGTGCACTACCCACTGAGCGACCTCCTTGGATCCTGAAGACAGTGCTTGCACACACACACACACACACACACACACACACACACACACACACACTAAAGTGTAATAATAATTTTGTACGTATATATTTTTACAGATGGGGATGTTTGCCTGTGTATATACTGTGCACCGTGTATGTCTGCATGCAGTGCCCATAGAGTCCAGGAGAGGGCGTTGGGTAACCCGAAACTGGAATTACAGCTGGTTATGAGCCCCTGTGTAAGTCCTGGGAATGGAACACTGACCTTCTGGATGAGCAGCCAGTGCTCTTAACCACTGAGCTCTCTCTCCAGCCCTAGAATTTAATAATTATAATTTTTAAAACACTGATGAGAGAGACCAACACCTTCCTCTGTCCCCACATCCTGTGGTTCCTCACACCTCACAATTCAGCGACTCTTGTTTTCTCCTGCACATGAAATGAGTAACGATGAATCATTTCTGGAGCTGATATTGTCAGACTCTGCTGGTCCCTTCCTCCTACACCTGTACACATACAGGAAACTGTGCAACTTTGTGAAGGCAAGAGGAGAGTCCAGGTGGGTCCTCTGCCTTCTTGGTGTCCCCTGGACCTGGCTCTGGATCTTTTCATTTTTGGTTTTCTGAGACAAGGTTTCTCTGTGTAGCCCTGCCTGTCCTGGAACTCACTCTGTAGACCAGGCTGGCCTCTGCCTCCCACATGCTGGGATTAAAGACGTGCTCCACTACACTCAGCCCCAATCCTGAATCTTTTCTTTGCAACCACTCCATATCCATCTTCTCTCCCTGTGGTAGTCTGGTAACAGTGCAGCAGAGGCAGGGAGCCTCTCCAAGTGAGTAACCAGACTTCACACGAAGCTACAAGATGTCCACTTGAATCTGTATCTTCAGAAAAAGTCTTCGAGGTAGCTCAGTTAGTGGAACACTTGCTTAGCATGCACGAAGTTCTGGGTTCAATTCTTAGCTCCACATAGATTTTGTATGGTGTGGAAACCTCTAATCCCAGCATTCTGGAGGAAGACATTCTCAGCCAGCCTAGACTACATGAGACCCCGTCTCAAAAACAACTAACTGGGCCAGTGGGGTTGTTCAGTGGGCAGAGACACTTGCCACCAACCCCAATGGCCTGAGTTCAACCCCCAAACATAGCTGGTGGCGGGAAAGAGCTGACTCCCATAAGTTGTCCTCTGACCTCATATGCTTGCCACCGTACCTGTGCCCCAACCCCAAACGCAAAACAAATGAAAACAATTAAATCAATAACTACGTAAAATCCAAAAAAAATCTCAGAAGAACAGCAAAACACGTGTGTGTTGGTGTGTGTGTATTTTTAGAATAAGTAAGGGGGAGGGAGGGGAAAGAAGGAAGGGGAGGGGAAGAGAAAGAGGGTTGGTGGAAGCTGTGTTTGGAGGATTTGGGGAGCAAGAACGGGGGATTCTCAGGAGCTGACGATCTGGGCAGCCCTCACTCCCCGCCTGTCTCTTCTCTGGGTCCAGCCCCATACTGGGGATTGGTACTGTGTGCCCTCACCCCTCTGTTGCCAGGCAACCCACTGCTACTGCTCCAGCCCCTCCTCTGCTTTGAAGCCCTGAACCTCTGTCTAATCTTGGTCAAAGTCCGAATCCTCAAAGGGCAAAGTGAAGAGAGAAAGGTTAAATGAGAAGAAGCCGTAACTTGAAAATAGCCACCACTTTATCAACTGTGCAGCTCTGTGTACTACAACCGCCATCAAAACATAATAGTTACTTATTTACTTATTTATTTATTTGTGCTTTTGTTTTTCTAGACAGGGTTTCTCTGTGTAGCCTTGGCTGTACTGGAGTCACTGTGTAGACCAAGATGGCCTCGAACTCATAAAGATCCGCCTGCTTTTGCCTCCCGAGTGCTGGGATTAAAGGCGTGAGCCACCACTGCCTGGACAGGTAATTTTTTTTTGTTTTGTTTTGTTTTTTGTTTTGTTTTGTTTTGTTTTTCGAGACAGGGTTTCTCTGTGTAGCTTTGCGCCTTTCCTGGAACTCACTTGGTAGCCCAAGCTGGCCTCGAACTCACAGAGATCCGCCTGGCTCTGCCTCCCAAGTGCTGGGATTAAAGGCGTGCGCCACCACCGCCCGGCTTTGGACAGGTAATATTTATTAAGGGTATATCATATGAGAAGCTTCTATTAAAAACTTTTCTTACTAACCCTGCGAACAACCTTAGAAAGTAGATAATACTATTACCTAGCTTTAAGGATAACTGCATACAGAGGAGGAAACTGAGGCAGAGAGATTCAACAACTTGTCCAAGATCACACAGCCAGGAAGTGAAGAGGTAGCCCTCACACGGGGTCAGGGCGGCTCCTCTTTTTTCCTCAGCATGATCTCCACTGCTTCTCCTTTTTGCTTTATCAAGGCCTCTGCTTTTCAAATGCTAGACTTCTCTTTTCAAATTCCCCTGATGGAGGCGCCCAAGCCCAGGCACGAGCTTGCATGTCACAGAGACATCTCACAGGCCCTTAGATTCAGACCCACCAGCACTAACAAGAGCGACCCCCACACACAGAGGAAAAGGATACTCACCAAAGCACCTGCCCGCAAACTCGGAGGAACAGAGGACACAGACGCCAAGGAAAGAGCCCTTCCTCAGATGGCTCAGTGGGTAAGGCATTTGCTACCAAAACATGAGGACCTGAGTTCAATCCCCAGATCCCACATAAAAACAATGCTAGGCAATGTTAGGGCATGGTACTATATGCTTTTATTCCGGAGTGCTGGACAGGCATGGACAGATGGGTTCCTGGTGGCTCTCAGGCTAGCCTACCTTGCCAAATTGGCAAGTTCCAGGTAAAGGTAAGAGAGCCAATGCTGGTAGGTGGTGGCCAACACCTTTAATCCCAGCACTGGGGAAGCAGAAGCAGGCGGATCTCTATGAGTTTGAGGCCAGCCTGGTCTACAGAGCGAGTTCCAAGACAGCCAGGGCTACACAGAGAAACCCTGTGTCAAAAAATAAAAACAAACAAACACAAAACAAGCAAACAAAAACAAGGTAGGAGCCAGGGAGATGGCTCAGTAATTAAAGTGCTAGCCACACAGGGTGACGACCTGAGTTCAATCCCTGGAATCCATGGGAAAAGTGTGTGTGGTGGCATGCACTGGTAATCTCAGTCCTCCTACTATGAGAAAGAGGTAGGAACTGGAGTTAGAGACGGTTGTGAGCCACTATGTGGATGCTGGAAATCCAACTGGAGTCCTCTGCAAGAGCAACAAGTGCCCTAAACTACCGAGCCAAGGCTCCAGCCCCTCCTTTTCATTTCAAAGCATCTGTACTAAGCAATTTGAAACACTGAGTTTTTAACCAATCATGGTCATGCAAGTTAATGCAGGGATACATTGTTGTCAATCACAGTCAACTAAGAGAATACAAGTTAACACTGGGTGTGCTCCTTAGCTGTTTTGTTAAGTTCTTATTGTATGTGCATGGCATTTTGCGGGTGTGTATGTCTGTCAGCATGTGCACGCAGTAACCATGGAGGAGGCTAGAAGAAGGCATTGGATCCCCTGGACCTGGAGTTACAGATGGTTGTGAGCCACCATGTGGGTGCTGGGAACAAAGCCGGGTTCTCTGGGTGAGCAGCTAGTGCTCTTAACCACTGAGCCATCTCTCCAGCCCCCAAGCTGGTTAGTTTGTTTTTATTGTCAACTTGACATAACCCTAGTGCCACTGAGGAAGAGAGAACGTCCACTGAAGAATTGCCTTAGTCAGATTGGCCCGTGGCCATGTCTTCAAGGAAATGTCTTGATTGTAGATTGACATGCAGAGGGTTCAGCCCACTGTAGGCAATGTCATCCTGAGCAGGTAGTTCCTGGGCTACATAAGAAGGAAGCAGGGCCAGTGAGTCAGTCAGTAAGCTGCATTCTCTGTGATTCTGTTCCAGGGGCCTGCCTTGAGTTTCTGTCCTGACTTCCTTCAGTGATGAACTGTGATTCAGAAGGGAAGTGGAAATAAACCCTTTCCTCCCCAAGCTGCTTTTGGTCATGATGTTTATCACAGCAATAGAAGCACAAACTAGGGTGCAAGGATACATTGTTGACAACTATTGTTCTACAACTTACTGCTTGGTCACAGTGCTCCACAGCTTATGGGTCCTTTGTCTTTGGGGGGGGGGTGTCTTAGTTAGGGTTTTATCGCTGTGAAGGGCATCTCTTATAAATGGAAACATTTCACTGGGGCTGGATTACAGTTTCAGAGGTTTAATCAGTTACTGTCACAGTGAAGAAGTATGGCAGCATGCAGGCAAACATGGTGCTGGAGAAGGAGGTGAGAGTTCTACATCTTGATCCACAGGCAGCAGGAAAAAGACGGAGACACACTGAGACCTCAAAGCCTACCCTCTAGTGACACACTTTCTCCAACCAAGCCACACCCACTCCAACAAGGCCACAGTTCCTAACAGTGCTACTCTCTATGGGCCTATGGGGGGGGGGCATTTTATTCAAACCAGCACAGGGGTCTCACCCTGCTCCATATCTGAGAAATCCATGTGCCCTCCTTCCACTCCCATCACTGTCAACCTGGAACAGAAACCTACGCTGTCCCTGGCGCTGTGAAGCAGGTACTGTCACTCGGATCTTGAATAGCTCCAGAAGGCCACATGTCAAAGGCTGAGTCGCCAGCCAGTGCTACTGGAAGAGAGTGGAACCTTTCGGGGGCAAGACCTAGAGGAAAGACGTGAAATCACTGGGGGCAGGTACTTTAGGGGATATGGACCCACCTCTGCTTCCTGGCTGCCATGGTGTGCAGCCCTCCTCTACCACGGCAGCAAACCCAGAGTCACAGGGCCAGCTGACCATGCGCTGCAATTTGAAATTGTGAGGCACAAAAAATCTGTCCTTTTGAGTTTTGTAAGGGTTTCATTTCTTCTTCCTCTATCTATCTACCTATTTACCTATCTACCTATCTACCTACCTATCTACTTATCTATCTGTCTGTCTAATCTGTCATCTATCTATCTACCTAATCTGTCATCTATCTATCTGTCATCTATTTTTATGGTGCTGAGGCTGGAACCCCAGGTCTTACACAAGCCAGGTAAGCACTCGACCACTGAGCCATGCTCCCAGTCCCTCACTGGTGAATCCTAGGCAAGCACTGCTGAGCCGCACACACCCTCCTCCTGATATATTCTAATAAGTTCACTAAGCTGCATGTTTCCTGAGACGAGGTCTTGCTGTGCAGCCCTGGAAGGCCCTCTTGCCTCAGCCTCCCACGTTCTGAGGCGACAGGCACCCACCACCACATTCGCTTTAAGTTGACCATCTGTTACCAGCTATCTTCTTGCAGTGACAAAAAGCTGACTATGTCGGAGAGCCGTGGTTAGGGAGCGCTGTAGGAAGGCTGCAGACTCCTTCGGTAGTCATACCTCAGTGCGGTCCCTTCCTTGCCTTGACCCCAGGTAGGAAGGAGGTTTGGGGGCCTGGGGAGATGGCTCAGTGGGTAAGAGTGCTTGCTGTGACTTATCGATTCTCAGCACCCATTTAAAAGCCGGAGGTGGCTGTGAGTGTGAAAGGAAAAATATCAGCTCAGGACCCCCAAGATGAAGTTCCGCCCCAGAGAGACAGAGGGCAGAGAGGAGAGAGGCAGAGATAAAGGCAGGAGGTAAAGAAGCGGAGAGGATGAAGGGGAACGGAACCAGGACGTGAGCAGGGATATTTGTCCCAGAGGGATAAAGGGCTGCCTCTGGATAGAAAAGGGACAGATGTGGCCCATAGGAAAACAGCAGTTTATAAAGGTACAAGAGGAAACCCCACGTTAAGATGAGATGTTCAGGGACAAAGGGCTGCCTCTGGATAGAAAAGGGACAGATGTGGCCCATAGGAGAACAGCAGTTTATAAAGGTACAAGAGGAAACCCTGTGTTAGGATGAGATGTTCATTTTAATTGGGTATATTCACTAGGTGAGCCAAAGGGGGCCTTTTGATTGCTATTTCAATACTTTGACAGCTGGATCTTGATAGTCAGCCTCAGGAGGAGGAAGTGGCCAAATAAGGGACTGAACCTTGGGGGCTAGCTTTAGGGATGTAATCTAACAGTTTCCAGCCAGTCAGAGGGAATGGGGGAGAAGGACAAAGCCTTCCAGAGCCACATGCTCGAGTGGGTCAGAGTCCCTTCCGGGTACCTCTAACCCTAGTGTTGGGGAGCCGAGAGTAACAGGGAAATTTGGGGTGCTTGCTGGTCATTCAGTCTGGACAAAATGGTAAGTTTTCAGTTCAGTGAGAGACCTTGTCTTACAGGGAATAAGGTAAGGAGTGAGAAGACGCCGGATGTCATCCCCTGGCTCAGGAATTCGCTCTAGGTGGAGATTCCACCAGGCAGAACCGTTTCTCCCAATCAGAGGCCCTTCCAGCCTGCTAAGCCCCGCTGTTACACAGCACTCTGGGATCGTCCAAGCTGGCGAGGCACAAAATCAAAGATAAAGAGAAGTGGTTGGTGATCTTTCTTAGCACTTATCTCAGCTTATAATTACACGGCCATTAGCATGATGATGGGATTAATATCTGTTTCCACGGGCAGACTGTCAGCTCCTCAGGGGTCGGTCTTCACTCTCTACTGCATGCCAGGCCCGAAGTGCCGCTTGATAAACAATAATAACTGCAAAGACAGATGCAGCTATGATCTGGTGCCAGGAGGCCTCCAAGCAGCTTTGCAGGGATTATTACTGCATTTACTCCTTGAAGTGGCCCGGGGAAGCCAGTGCTGTGCTGAGCCTGTGAGCTATCCTCACGATGATGTCATGAAGGCACACACAGAAGGCAAGTTCCTCCAGCTACATGGAGGAGCCACACTTTAAAATCAACTTTTCATGTCCTTTCTTTTTAAGGCATTCGTTTGGCTAGTTGGTTTTAATTTTTGATTTGTTTGGAGATAGGGTCTCACTATGTAGCCTTGGCTGGTCTAGAACTGTGTAAACCAGGCTGGCCTCAGACACACTGAGATCCACTTGCCTCTGCTTCTCAAGTGCTGGGATTAAAGTATGCATCGCTACACCTGGCCTCCTTTTATTAAGGGTTTTATTTCTATTTTTTTTTTGTTTATGTATACATATGTACGTACATACGTGTGTGTGTGTGTGTGTGTGTGTGTGTGTGTGTGTGTGTGTGTGTGTGTTGAAACACCAGATCCTTGGACCTGGAGTTACCTGGAGCTGTTCAAATTGGGTTCTGGGAACTGAACTCTGTTGCTCTAAAAAAGCTTTTATTATTTTATGTATATGAGTGTTTTGCCTGCATGTATGAATGTACACCATATGGGTACCTGGCACCGGTAGTCAAAGAGATTGAATCCTCTAGAGCTGAAGTTACAGATGGTGGTGAGCCACCCCATGGGGGCTGGGATTCAAACCCAGGTCCCCTGCAAGAGTAGCCAGTGCTCTTAAACGGTAAGCCACCTCTCCAGCTGAGCCATCACGTTAGCCCAGACTTTCACCTTTTACAATAAGCACACAAAGTGACGGGTTTCCTCGTAACATACATTTTCACACATCGTTCTGGCTGGCCAATCCCGCCTGGCATGTCTGTGGGTTCTGTGGAATCTTGATCCTCAGACTTGTGCCTCAAGTGCTTTCCTGCGGGACCGTTTCTCCAGCCCCCTGAACCAGATTTTCATTATCCGTTTGTGACGGACATCTGATGAATTCCAGTCCCCAGCTAGTGTGACCAGGGATGAACAGGGATGTGGTGGGACACAGGGTCCTTCGGTTGTATGCCCAAGGTGGTATAGCTGGGTGGTTATAGAAGACAGAAGTTCTAGTTTTAGTGTTTGGAGGAACCTCCACACTGACTTCCACAGTGTCTGCTCAGTGACTAAAGGTTCACCGTGCCCCACATCCTCACCAGCATGTTGTCATGTCATAGTCACCACGCCTTGGCTGTCCAGCCTCTGTGTCCTCTGCCTGTGGCTGCTCAGGCATGTTTTTGACTAAATGCCTCAATTAGCTTTAGTTTGATGTTTCCCCCATAATTAGATTTGTATTATAAGTACGAATCATCACAACTAATTACAAATGTGTGGAACTACAGCATGGTGGCTTTATTCTCAGGGAGGCAAATACCTGAGGGAGTTTTCGGTTATTATTTTTGAGATAGGGTATCATAAATAGCCCTGGCTGCCTGGAACTCACAGAGATCTGCCTGCCTCTGCCTCCTGAGCGCTGGGGTTAAAGGTCACCATCATTGGCAAGCCTGAGTTTTGAGTGTATCATTCCGGCTTCTCATATAATTCTGTGCTTCGTAGCAAACAGGCATGTGGTGTGAAAGGCCGGGGTTGGGATTCTGCCTTCTCCACGTAGTAACGGTATAGCTCTGAGAAAGGCCACACTTAAGTTCTCCGACCGGTTGCATTTCTATTGAGCCATCAACAGCAGTATCACAGACTCACACCATAACATAAAACACCTGGACCAGTGCCCAGCACACAGTGGTATGTGAGCAGGGAAAGACTGCTCTTCATAAGAGATGAAGGCGGTCTTCTCGCTGAGAGACTCCAGATCTGACACAAGGCCCTCAGTTCCTGGTGGCTTTGGGAACATTTCACAAGAGGGAGAAGAAAGACTTTTAAGAGCCGGAGGCTGGAGAGGGGTGTTGTGCAATGCTGTGCTCTGGACATGACGTGGCACTCATAAACTCACAGCAGCTGCAGTCACCTGCTCAAGATCAAGGCAAAGAGATCACTCAGCATTCCAGCAGGAAGCACCAACTGGACCCGGTGGGTTACCAGAGAGAGGGGAAGAGGGGCGGGATATGAAAGTGTACGCTTATGTGTCGGGATGCCTTGTGGGAGTGAGAGGGGAGAATTAGGGGTAGATATGACTGAGATGCTGATTGATGTTGAATTGTTAGACAACAAAAGATGCTTTTATGAAAAAAAAGTAAAAAAATTTTATGTCTCCTCTGTGTCCCCAACAAGATAATTGCCTTTCATGAATCTCATACTGCCCAAACTCTACCCATCATTAGTCAATGACACCTTCATATAGTATGTGCATGCACTTGTGGGGGCGAGTCGCGTGCATGCGTGTGTGTGTGTGTGTGTGTGTGTGTGTGTGTGTGTGTGTGTGCAGGCCAGATATCAACCTCAGCATTATTACTCAGGTGCTTCCCTTATTAGTTTTATAGACAGTGCCCCTCACGTGAGGCTCATGAAGAGGCTAGACTACCTAAAGAGCAAGACCTGAGGAGCCTTCTGGCTCTGCTTCCCCAGCTCTGGACCGCCATGCCAGGTTTGCACATGGGTTCCAGAGATCAAACTCTGCTCCTCATGCTTGCATGGCAAACACTGTACTGAGCCATTTCTCCAGCCTCCACCTCCACGTTTAATTCCGGTTTATTTGTGTGCATGTCATGGTATACATGTGAGGCCAGAGGGAAACTTTCTGAAGCTGGTCCCTTCCACCCCGTGGGTGCTGGGGATCGAACTCAGGTCCTCAGCCTTGGCAGCAAGCACCTCCACCCTCTGAGCAGTCTTGAAGCCCCTCCTCTCCACGTTTTTCAGCTTCTCTCCTAGAAGCACCCACGTTCTCTGGTGCCAAAGTCTGGATTCACCTGCTGGGGATGTTGTCACAAATCATTGCCAGGTGCTTGGACAACAAACCTGTCGCCTTATGGTTCTGGATGTTTTAAGTACAGAATGCAGGTTGAGCATCCTGCTTCCTTCCTTCTCAGGCTTGAGGCAGGAATTCACCAAGGGACTTACAGATGGCTGTCTTCTTCCTGTGTCCCTCCATGCTGCCTTCCCTCTGTGAATGCCCGTCTCTGTGTCCCCCATCTCTCCTGAATTAGAGCCAACCCTGGTGACCTTGCTTTGATGTGATTATCTCTGTAAAGCCCTGCTCTCCAGAACCACACCTACGACCCCAGCACTGAGGCAGGAGGGTCACTGCAAGTTTGCAGCCAGCCTTACCTAATTAGTGAGTTTTAGACAAGCCAGGAGTTCAAAGGAAGATCCTGTCTCAGAACAAGCAAACAACAAATGCATCTTCAGAGCCGGACACAGTAGTGGATGCCTGAAATCCTAGTGCTCAGGAGACTGAGGCAGGAACATTGAGAGTTTGAGGCCAGCTTGGCCTACACAGTGAGACTGCCTCAAATTTTAAAAATTAAATAAAACAGAAGGGGGACTACTTGGGAACAGGTAGGAGAGTGGGGTAGGGGGGATGATGAAGTGGTCAAAATATGTTTGTACAGAACGTCATATGAGGGGTTGGAGAGATGTCTCAGCAGTTAAGAGAACTTGTTGCTCTTGCAGACGACACAGGTTTGAGTCCCAGTCACATGATGGTCCACTTCCAGGAGTTCTGATACCCTCTTCTGACTTCTGATGGCACCAAAGACACACAGGGTGCACAGACATGCAGGCAAAATACTCACACAGAAAACAAAAATTAATAAATCTAAAGAACATCATATGAAACCCAGCATTTTGTACAGTGAATATGTACACACACACACACACACACACACACACACACACACACACACACGAAACTATAACCAAATGAGGTTGCACTGAGGGTCCCCAGTACGTGTACTTTTGTGAGGGACAAGATTCAAACTGTGGCCATGTCTGTGTTCTGAACTGATGCCTTTTCCAAGTTCTTGTCTGCATGTGTGGGCATGTGGACAAGTGACTCCAGGACAGATAGGAGCATGTGGCCAGTGAATGGAGAGGACAGGGGCTCCTTGCTCCACCCTAGAACGCATGCGTTCCACACAGACAGGCTCCAAACCAAAGCTGTCACATCTTCCAGCCTTTAATCGCAAATCAGATCACAGTGAAGTCAGACCCGGGCTCTTCCCTGTCCCACCAGGTAGTCGTAGGAGTCTCTCCCTCAAGGGAATCAGCATAAACTTGGACAAGGAAGGCCCCCAAATCCTTCTGGGACCCCTGCCCTCCCACCAGCTCATACCCTGCTCCCCGTCAGCTCCCTGGGAGGTTCCCCAGGGAGCCTGAATTTGCACACAGCCTCTTCACATCCTGCCCCAAGCAACAAAAAATGGGGGTGGGGGTGGGGGGGTATGTCCTCCATAGCCTCCACCTTATTTTTGAGACAGTATCTCTCGCTGAACCTGGACCTCATTAATTGGCTAGGCTAGCTGGCCAGTGAGCCCCAGGGTTCCCCAGTCTCTGCCTTCCGACCCAGAGATTACAGACATGTGCCGCTGATTTGGCTTGGAAAGTGGGTTCTGGGGGCCCAAACTTAAGTCCTCCTGCTTGCTCAGCAAGCACTTTACCTACCGAGTCATCTCCCACACCCCCAAAACTGCTGTTGACAGAGAGAAGATGAGGGACCAAGACGTTTTTGTGAAATGGGCCCCCAGAGTGGGAAGAACAGTTTCTCTAAAAGAGAGATGGAAAGTCTTGAGGAGAAAGCTGGAAACTGAGGCAGGCTTGGCAGATGCCTACAGAAAGCAGGCCAGGGCTCTAGGTGGTTGGGCCACGCTTGGGGCACAGCGACCCCCAGGGCCAGGAAGGCAGGGTGAGCAACAGGAAACAGATGCCCCCCAGCAGCAGGATGAGGCCAGCGGCCACACCACAGCCCAGGGACCAGGAATACTCATAGGTCAGGCGTGGAGCTGGGGGAGTCTCAGGGCTGGCTCCCTGAAGCAGGGCTCTAACGGAATGCCGGAACACCTCCAGGCTGACGAAGAGCAGTAGGCCTGTAGGGGAAGAACAGAGCGAGACTCAGGCTGGAGAGATGGCTCAGTGGTTAAAAGCACCCACTGGTCTTCCAGAAGACCACCGGTTCAATTCCCAGCAACCACATGGTGGTTCACAGCTGTGACTCCACACAGATATACATGCAGGCAAAACACAAATGCACATAAAAACAAACAAACAAATAAATAAGAATAGACAGTGAGACTCCCAGCCCTGGCAAAACACCAGTGTACATAAATAAGTAAGTAGAGAGATAGAGAGATAAAAGAGAGTGAGACTCTTAGCCCTGGGACTCCAGTTTGGGTTTGAGATTGTCACCCCTTTGTTCCTTTACTAACCAAGGATCCTCTTACGATTTCCCTCGGCTGTCCAACAGTCATCCTCTTTCCACCAGTGGGGGACAGGAAATATTACATCTGTGCTTAACATGCAGACTTTTTTCTTGCTCTCTCTCTCTCTCTCTCTCTCTCTCTCTCTCTCTCTCTCTCTCTCTCTCTGTGTGTGTGTGTGTGTGTGTATGCATGCAATGCATGCCCATGTGTGTATGCATGAAGAGGTCAATGCAAGGTACCTTCCTCAATTACTTTCCACTTTTTTTGAGGCACTGGGGATTGAACCTAGGGCCTTGTACTTGCTAGGCAAGTCCTCTATCGCAGAGCTACACCCCCAGCTCCCACTTTATTTTTATTTTATTTTATTTTATTTTATTTGGTTTTTCGAGACAGAGTTTCCCTGTGTAGCTTTGCGCCTTTTCCTGGAACTCACTTGGTAACCCAGGCTGGCCTCGACCTCACAGAGATCCGCCTGGCTCTGCCTCCCGAGTGCTGGGATTAAAGGCGTGCGCCACCACCGCCCGGCCACCCACTTTATTTTTTAAGACATTTTTAAATTACATTTTGGGGAGCATGTGTGTGCACCACGGCACATGCGTGGAGGTCAGAAGACAAACTGTAGGGATCAATTCTCTCCTTCCACCACCTGGGACTTGGGGAGTGAACTCAGGTCATCGAGGTTGCTGTCAAGTCCCTACGCCTGCTGAGCCGTCTTGCAGGCCCTATGCCTAATTTTTTGAGACAGGGCCTCTCACTGGCCCAGTGCTCACTAATTTAGCTCGACTCACTAGCCAGCAAGTTCTCCTGTCTCTGTCACCCTGCTGGGACTATAGACTTATAAAGTATAGAGTATAAAAGCTGTCTTGCGTTTAGTGGGTTCCGGAGACTAATCTCAGGTTCCCACGCTTGCAACAGCAAGCACTTTATTGACTGAACCATTTCCCCAGCCTCCCATTGCTTCATTTTGAGACAAGGTCTCCTATAGCCCAAGCTGCCCTGGAAGTCATTATGTATACCAGGCTGGCTTTGAAGTTACAGAAATCCTTCTCCATTTGTTTAAATAGTGGGATTACCGGCATTTCCTACTATGCCTGGCTTAATCACTTTTATTTGGGTTGGGAGGATCTCTATAGTGCTGGCTGTCCTGAAGCTTGATATGTTGGCCATGTTGGCTTGGAACTCACAGAAATCCTCCTGCCTCTGCCTCCCAAGTGCCAGGATTAAAGACATGTGCCACCACACCTGGCAAGCATTTTTATATGTTTGGTTATTTTGCCTGCATTTTTGTCTGTGCACTATGTTCACGAAGTGCCCACAGAGGTATCGGATCCCCTGGAACTGGAGATATTAATGGTTGTGAGGAATCAAACCTCAGTCCTCTGGAAAAGCAGCCAGTGCTCTTAACTGCTGAGACATTGCTCTAGCTGCAATCATTATTGTTTTTAAAGGAATTGTTTGTTTCTTGGTTTGAGACAGTCTTGCTATGTAGCTCAGGCTGTTCTCTAACTCACGATTTTCTTGTCTTAACCTCCTGAGTGTTAGGGTTATAGGTATGCACCACAACACTTAGCTAGCTTTTTTTTTTTTTTTTTTTTTTTGGTTTTTCAAGACAGGGTTTCTCTGTGTAGCTTTGCGCCTTTCCTGGAACTCGCTTTGGAGACCAGGCTAGCCTCGAACTCACAGAGATCCGCCTGGCTCTGCCTCCCGAGTGCTGGGATTAAAGGCGTGCGCCACCACCGCCCGGTTAGCTAGCTTTTTATGGGATTTTTCTCCAATCTTTTGAAAGTCACTTCAGAGAAATCCGTAGACACTCCTGCCAAACAAAGAACACAAACTAGACACCACTGACCTGGTGGTGACATATTGCACCTTCTAAAACAAATATAGGAGAAGGAAAGAGGATTTCAGAGAGTGATACTCGGTAGGGAGAAAAGAAAATTAAAGGTGTATTTATGTGTGTGTGTGTGTGTGTGTGTGTGTGTGTGTGTGTGTGTGTGTATACTATGTGAGTGCAATACCCACAAAGGCCAGAAAAGAGCAGCAAGCCTCTGGAGTTGGAGTTATAGGCAGCTATGATCTGTCTAACATGAGTGCAACCAAACTTGGATCCTGTGGAAGAACACCAATTGCTCTTAACCACTGAGCCATCTCTCCAGCATCTCCATTTTTTTTTAAGTAGGGAGAGTCAGGAATGGTTGTGCATGCCTATAATCCTAGTACTCAGGATTGCTACAAGTTCAAGGCCGGCCCGGGCTACATAATAAATACCAGGCTAGTCATGGATACATGAAAACAAATGCTGGAAAGGATATGGAGAAAAGGGAACCCATGTTCACGTTTGGTGTGAGTTTAAAATACTATAGCTGCTATGGAAATCAGTGTTCCTGGGTGATATAAAAAAGCAGGCTGAGCAAGCCAAAAGGAGCAAGACAGTAAGCAGCATCCTGCCATGGCCTTGGCTTCAGTTCCTGTCTCCAAGTTCCTGCCCTGCTTCAGTTCCTGCTCTGACTTTCCTTAGTGATGGACTGTTACTTGGAAGCATAAGACGAAATAACCTTATGCTCATCAAGCTCTTTTTGATGACGGTGTTTTATCACAGCTATAGAAACCGGAAGGTGGTGGTGCACACCTTTAATCCCAGCACTCAGGAGGCAGAGGCAGGTGGATCTCTATGAGTTTGAGGCCAGCCTAGTCTACAGACTGAGTTCCAGGACAGCCAGGGCTGCACAGAGAAACCCTGTCTCAAAAAAGAAAAAAAAAAAAAGAAAAAAAGAAAGAAAAAAAAGAAAGAAAGAAAGAAAGAAAGAAAGAAAGAAAGAAAGAAAGAAAGAGAACAGAAACCCTAACTAGGACAGTATCTATCACTCATCACTAACAATGCAATGACACCACCACCGTCACAGCCACCACACAAACATTAACATCTACCACCATCATCTCTAGAGTCACCACCACTGTCATCACTATGATCATCACAACCTATCAACACTATGATCTCCATCCCTACCCTCACCCCACCATAATCACCAACATCACTATCTGCACTTTGACTGTCATCACTACCATCTCTATCACCACCATCAGCACCATCAGCACCATCAATCACATCATAATCACCATCATCATCATCATCATTACCATCAATTACGTTATAATCACCATCATGACCACCTATCATCACCATCATCACCATCAATCCCATCATAATCACCATCTTCACCACCTATCATCATTATCATTACCATAAATCCCATCACAATCACTATCATCACCACCATCAACATCAATCCCATCACAATCACCATCATCACCACCTATAACCACCAATCATCACCATCATCACCACCTATCACCACCATCATCACCATCAGTCCCATAATAATCTCCATCATCACCACCACCCCATCAATACCCACATCATCACTCTCACACCACCACCATCATTATCAATACTGACACCATCAACATCTCCGACATCACCTATTGCCACTTCAATTGTCGATACCATACTTTGGATAACTCCCATTATCTTTTGAGCATCAGCTTAAACTTCACTTTCTTGGGGAGGTTTTTTTTTTTTTTTTTTTTTTTTGACATGCAATACCATAACAGTGTAGTCTTCATATCCCTTCTCATCACAATAGCAGTTGAATGGTTATACATGTAATTATTAGTTGTTATCAGCCAGAATGAAGAGCACTAGATAGCACACATGGTGTCTTATTTGATTTAGTCTTGCATCTCTAGCATCTCCTAGAACATACGAGTATTCACAACCATACAAAGAATAAAGAAATGAATTTGTATGCTTAGCTATTTTTCTAATCATTGCATCTGGTTCAACAAGGAAACTCTGAATGATAGGCGGAATCTCCCAATGACACCCCACGATTCAAGACACACCTAGCATCTTAAGTAGGGCATAAAACACAGAGTCTCCAGTTAGGCATTCATTCTATCATAACAGCTCTAAGCCTACAAAGACCCCACAGAAGCAAAAGTCCCAAAATTCAACAACAAAATTCAGCGAAAAAGAGGCCAAGAAAGCTTAGCATCAAGCCTTACCTCTTGGTGGCTACCTGCACAAGACCTGCACAAGACTGGTTATCCATTATGAAAAGGGGAGATGTAGGTAGTTAATGGTTTCTGGCCAAGGAGAAATATATTCCTCAGTGGTGTTGTAGCCACTGGTAACTTGACTTTAGTCAAGTAAACAACCCTCTATCCATGCAAGCAACACCAATTAAATGCAGTGGGGCACCAAAAAGTTGAAGGGGGACTTGGAAGGAAGGGGGTTAGCAGGAGAGGGACAAGGGAGGATGAATGGGGTGGGGATGTGAACAAAGTACATACGTGTTTGTGTATGTATGAGTGTAAAACTTCACGTGAACAAGTTTTTTTTTTAAAAAAAAAAAAAAAAAAAGTCCCACCTCTGCCATTAGTTGTGTGGCTATGAGAAGTCACTTGATTTTTTTGAATTTCAGTGTTCTTATCAACAAAATGAAGACTAGTATAGTCTTTGGGGCTGGAGAGGTGGCTTGGTGATTTAAGAGCACTTGCTGCTCATGCAGAGAACCCAGGTTGGGTTCCCAGCACTCACAACCATCTATAGTTCCAGTTCCAATGGATCCAATGCCCTTCTCCGGACTCCTCAGGCACCAGGTACACATATGGTGAACAGACACGCATGAAGACAAGCACTCATACATATAAAATAAAAATAAATAAATAAAAATAATAGCAACCTTTAGCTAGTCCACTCGCTGTAATACTTTGAGATAGATGTGAACTAAACTGAAGTCTTTGTTATTACTGAGGTGTACATTTCACAAAATGTGGCATTTTTTTTTCTGGATCTTCACCTACAAGAATACAACACGTCAGGCTGGAGAGATGGCTCAGTAGTTAAGAGCACTGGCTGTTCTTCCAAAGGACCTGAGTTCAATTCCCAGCACCCACATGGTTGTTCATAACCATCTGTAATGGGGTCTGATTGCCTCTTCTGGTATGCATGAAGACAGAGCACTCATACACATAAAAGAAATAAATAAACCATTTCTTTAAAAAAAAAAAAAAAAAAGAACACAACACAGTCGCTGCAGACACCAAGTCCAAAACTCAAAGACTGTTTAGAAACTTTCTTTTTTTCTTTTTTTTTTTTTTGGTTTTTCGAGACAGGGTTTCTCTGTGTAGCTTTGTGCCTTTCCTGGGACTCACTTGGTAGCCCAGGTTGGCCTCGAACTCACAGAGATCCACCTGCCTCTGCCTCCCGAGTGCTGGGATTAAAGGCGTGCGCCACCACCGCCCGGCTAGAAACTTTCTTAATGGCTTGAGACTCTCTCATCTTCAGACCTGCTCAGCCGTGAGCTCCTTTGCCCTCCCAGCATGCAATACTGCTCAGAGACCTGCCTCCACCTCCAAGAATACAACAGTGTTGGAGATTCCAGGCCAAATCTAAAAGAGTTGCTTGGAGAGAATTCAATTGTCATGCAACAGCAGGGTTTAGAATGTTCCTAGCTTTTAGATTTTACATAAACTCACCCTAGCTCCTGGCATGCAACAGTGCCTGGAGATCAACCCCTTCCCCTTGACATCAAACAATCATTGGAGACCCCATGTCCAAACCCCAAATAGTATTTGGAGACATTCCACTCTTCTGCAGACAACAGGATTTGGAATTCTTCCATCTCTGAACCTACTACAGCCCTTGAACAGACCTATCCTCTGCTCCCAGCATCGAGTAGTGAGTAGAGATTCCATTTTCAGTGTACTTGGCACTCCCAGCTCCAAATGCAAAACAGCAGTTAAATCTAAATAAACCTTGCCAGCAAGAGTCCTTGGAATTCTTCCATCTTTGAGCCTACTAGAGCTCTTGGGTTTCTCCTCACTCCCAGCATGCAGCTGTGCTTAGAGATTCTATTTCCCAGCACACAACATTGTGTGGATTTTCCACTGCTCAGCACTCAAATGTGAGCAGAGATGCTAACTTTCAGTATACAGCAGTTGGTAGAGATCCAACTACCCAGCATGCAACAGTGTGTAGAGATCCACCTCCTAGCATGCAGTAGGATATAGAGTTCCCACCTCCCAGCATGCAACAGTATGTGGAATCCAACCTCCCAGCATGCAGCGGTGTGTAGAGACCTCACTCACTTCCCAGCATGCAATGTCCTTGGCCTCCACACACTCAGCCCTCACCTGAGAGGCCAAAGCAGACAGCTCCCAAGCGGAGCAGGAACTCTGCACCTTTACTGAGCACCATGATGACACAGAGGCAGCCCAAGGCCATGGCTGTCAGGCTCAGCACGGCTATCACAGCAGCTGCCAGGTTTACTTCTGCAAGGAGGGGCCAAGGAAGAGGCAGAGAACATGGGAACAAAAGAATGGACAGCACTTCTCCACAAGAACCAGAACCAGAAGGATGGAGGACTTCAAAGTCCTCCTGAGAGCTTGTTACTTACACTGTTGAGTGAACGGAGGCTTGGATGGATCAGTTAGTTAACTTGGCTCAGGTTATAGAACAAAAAGGGGACAAGGCCAGGTCAGGGATACTGGAATGACCATCTGCAGCTTATCCTTTGGTCATCACTGGGTTAAGAGACGATGAAGAGGAGGGGATAGGGTGTGGTGATATTTTATTTGTGCACCCCAATAAAGCTTATCTGAGGATCACAGGAAAAAGCCAGCCACTATATTAAACACAGAAGTCAGGCAGTAGTAGTACATGCCTTTAATCCTAGCATTCAGGAGGCAGAGATTCATCCAGACCTCTGTGAGTTCAAGGCCACACTGGGAACAGAGCCAGGCGTATTGGCACAAGCCTTTAGTCCCAGTGCTAGTTAACCATAGAGGTCTGGAGGTCTGTACAGACAGACAGGAAGTGACAGAGCTGGGCAGAAAGAAGTGATGTAGCTGGGCAGAGAGAGGAAGTGAGATGGCAAGGCACAAAAGGGATATAGGCATGGGCATTCAGGAAGTAGCTCTCTGGAGGTTGAGGAGTTGGTAAGGTGAGGTTGGCTGTGGCTTGTCCTATTCCTCTGATCTTTCAGTTTTCACCCCAATATCTAACTCTGTTTTTTTATTAATAAAACAGTTTAGCAATTCATCTTACAATAAGGTGTAGGGGACAGTGACAAAGGTGATGCGCTATCTTGCAACCACCCAGGTTGAAATTTTCCACAACTACTTCCCAGCTGGAAAATTCTGGTAAAGTGCTACGACCCCTCTCAGTCTTCGGCTCTGGAAAATCCAGGTTAGGAGTCACATCAAGTGCCCAGTGTGGTGCTCAGCATGTAGTAGGTGGTCCATATGAATGCGTCAGGTTATTTTAACATCTCAGAGGTGAACAGTGACTTGACCCAGCTCACATGAGAAAAGAATGGAGACAGTAAGGGGCTCTCATATTGACCAGGACTCACAAGTTTAGCTGCATTAAATTCTTATTTAAAGCCGGGTGGTGGTGGTGCACACCTTTAATCCCAACACTCGGGAGGCAGAGCCAGGCAAATTTCTGTGAGTTCAAGGCCAGCCTGGGCTACAGAGTGAGTTCCAGGAAAGGCGCAAAGCTACACAGAGAAACCCTGTCACAAAAAAAAAAAAAAAAAAAGTAAATTCTTATTAAAAAAAAAAAAAAAAAAACAGTAAGAGACATGAAATGATCCCAGTTCCTCTGTGGAGACACTGAGGCATTGGAGTGATGTTCACAAAGCCGTATTTAGAGTAAAAAGGACAAAGTCCTCAGAGTTGCACTGTTCGGTAGAGTAGTAGCTACAGACACACATTCTATTTTAAGTTCACTGAAGTTAACATTAAAAACACATTTTCCGCCGGGCGGTGGTGGCGCACGCCTTTAATCCCAGCACTCGGGAGGCAGAGCCAGGCGGATCTCTGTGAGTTCGAGGCCAGCCTGGGCTACCAAGTGAGTTCCAGGAAAGGCGCAAAGCTACACAGAGAAACCCTGTCTCGAAAAACCAAAAAAAAAAAAAAAAAAAAAAAAAAAAAAAAACACATTTTCCCCATCATACCAGCCACCTTCTGAGTACTCAGCAGCTCCATGTGGCTTCAGGCCCTCAGATGGACCAGTGTGCACATTTCCATTGTTCACATACGTTTCTGTAGATTCGGGGGTTTTTAGGACTGGGCTAGTGCCCCTGCCCTTTTGTGGGAAATGGATAATAATACTCTCAACCATTTCTGATTTGTTGTCTCACCTGGATGATGAAGCTAAAGTCTCAGCCTTGCAGGGTCATAGCAAGAACTAGAGTTTGTGCTAACAAACACGGGTGTTGGGATTAGCATATAAAGTATCTTTAACATGCTTATAATGCTCAATACAGAGAGGAAGTATGATTTGCCCAAGCCACACAGTACAGGCAGAGTTAGCGGTCAGAGTGCTGGACACACAGTCTGGTGATCATTGTCCTCACTCTCTCTCTCTCTTTTTTTTTTTTTTTTTTTTTTTTTTTTTTTTTTTTTTTGAGACAGGGTTTCTCTGTGTAACAGCCCTGGCTGTCCTGGAACTCACTCTGTAGATCAGGCTGGCCTCGAACTCACAGAGATCCACCTGCCTCTGCCTCCTGAGTGCTGGAATTAAGGCGTGCGCCACCACCGCCTGGCTGTTGTCCCCATCCTTAACTCACCATCACCCTCCTAATATGGGGCAGCCACCGAAGCTGAGCCCATGCTGAGCACAACACTGTCACTCACTGCTTCAGAGCTGCCATCCTAGCCCCAGCCCTCCCTTGTCACCATATGAGACGTCCTCACCTTTCTTGGTGGTTCGCTGGAAGATGCGTGCATTCTCCCCTGTGGTGAAGAATTTGAAGTAGGTGCAGTTTGCTTCTGCGGGGTGCAGGAAGGAAAAAAGGGAGATGATGACGTGAAGTTTTGTGTAAGTTCAAGGCTGGACACTACCCAGGCACTACAGGGAACTACAAATAGAATATTAGTATGGCTAACACACAGCAGAGAAAAATCAGGCTGGCAAGACGGTTCAGCATATAAAGGTGCTTGTTACTAAGCCTGATGACCTGAGTGAAGGAGAGAGCTGACTCCTGTCTGTCTCACACACAAACACACACACACACACACACACACACACACGGTTGGGGGAGGGCAATAAATAAATAAATGCACCAAGATAGAAAATGACACTGAGAGGTAAATAACACTTGCCACATCACTGACGTCCAGGGACTAAGGTTTTAACCCCAAGCCCTGCAGTCTAAGCCTTTGGCACAAGTGAGCCATTAACCTCTCTGGACCCTCAGATTCTTCCTCTTTAAATGAGTTGACAGTCTCTCTCCTGGCTCCTTCATGTGAGTCCTAGGAGCAAGTGGATTGGAAATGAGTTATCATTTCATTCAACAAAGGACACCAAGATGCAGGTACCAGGAGGCTAAGAGACTCGGGAAAAGTTCCTCTCTCTTATGCTGTATCCACAAAGGGCTCCTGCAGATTAGCAAGTGGGAGAGAGAAGTAACCCCATTGAAACACGGGCAAAGAATATGAATAGTTATTCACGGGAGGGCAGGTCTGGATAGCTCACAAGTACATGAAGAGAGACTCTGCTGCAGCGGGAGTCGGAGAAACGCAACTTGAACCAGCAGGGAGGTACCACTTCACATCAATTAGTTGGGCAAATATTGAAAGGGCAGTATGAAGCATGGAGGGGAATCCGAGGAAGCAGCTGGGAGTGTAAACTGGCACTGGTGAAGGGCTCTGACATGCTTAGAAAACGAAGTACAGGTATAGAGCAGGCAATAACTGTTCAGATAAGTAACGGGCTGTGGGCATAGCTGAGGAACAATAAACGTATGTCATTTGCAGCTGGGGAGATGGCTCAGGGGTTAAAAGCATATGCCACCCCTGCTGAGGACCTGAGTTAGGGTCCTGGTACCCACATTGGGCTGCTTACAACAGCAATTCCAGTATGAGATAATCCAATGCCCTTTTCTGGATTCTGTGCACCTTTCTGGGACTTCACACACAGGTAGGGTACACATCATCCCCACGTATCACATAATTCAAAAGTAAAATAAATCACGATAATGTCACATAGAAGTCATCCTAGTCTACATAAGTACACACTTTGATGTTCTCAAGATGAATTAGCTTAAACATGCATTTTTCAGAACACATCTCTACCACTAAGTGACACGTGTTTGTATGTCTTTGCCCTATGACACAATAATTTCATTTCTGGATTTCCCAAAAAGGAAAGAATACCACGTATAGGAATACAGATATGGTTGTTCTCTGTGGCATCGTTTACTAAGGTGTAGTAGGAAATAACCTAGTGTCCATCTCTTGAGCAATGGACAGTTGAGACAGATGTTCTCATGGACATTGTTGTAACATAGAGTCTCCATGAACTACAAAAACATAAAGTAAGTAGGAGAAATTTGGAAATCACAGCGTTGAGCAAGAAAACTTACATTGAAAACAATATAAAAATCGCATAATACCATTTCTTCAAATCAAAACACACACATATAAAAACTCAAACTCTACATATATTTCCAAGTCAAAACATGTGTGCATGGATGCAACGTCAAACACGTAGGAGAGAATTTTCTTTGAGACAGAGTCTCCCTGTGTAGCCCTGGCTATCCTGGAATTTGCTATGTAGACCAGGCTGGCCTCAAATTCACAGAGATCTTCCCGCCTCTGCTTCCTGAGTGCTGGGACAAAAGGTATGTACCACCATGCCCAGCTTGGGAAATAAATTTTAAAATAGGCAGATGTGGTGCCAGACTGGGCTACGTGATACGTTGTCTTTAAAAAGAAAAAAAAATTAAGGCATAGCATGAGAAGAACCCTGTGAAAGCAGACAATCATTTTTTATGTAAACATTTTATGTAAACATATGTAAAATTCACTCAATGCCACTGTTAATCTCAATATGAGAAAACAGAATGTTCTAACTTGCTAAGACAGGGTTTCATGTATCCTGAGCTGACCTTGAACCTGCTGCAAAGCTAAGGACGGCCTTGAACTTCTGACCCTCCTGCCTCCACCTCCCAAGTGCTCGCACTATAGGTGTGTGGCACCATACCTGGCTTATGTGGTGCTGGGGAATCAAACTCAGGGTTTTGTGCACACTAGGCAAGCACGTACATGTACTTCTCGCGTGCCTTCTACACTCTGACCTACTCTTTTATTCTGCATATGGGGAAAATGAGACGCGGAAGAAGAGAAGGGAAGATGCAGAATCACAAGGGTCAGAGAACATTGGAAAAGGAGCCAGACAATTTGGAGAGGTGGAAATGGAACCTTATCATTTGAAGGGAAGATATGAAGGGACAAGGAGATAAATCACGTCAAGTGAGGGTATGGGGCATGCCCGATTTCAGCTCAGGGAAGAAGGGTTTGCAGTTTCCAGGCAGGAGCAGCTCCAAGTATAAGCCTGTCAGCCTCCAGCACCAAGAGGCAAAGGGCACTTCCTGTGAAAGGAAGATGCTCTTTGTAGCCATGGGTAGAGGATACATTCTACACCCATGAGAGAATACAGAGTCCTTCTGGGGCTGGGTGTGGTGTCTGGCATCCCATTTGGCTGCTGATAACAGGACTTTGTGTCCATGTCCCACAGAGGATAGGACAAACTGGCTTGGGAAGCAACAGAGTGAGTCACTCTCTGATAGACAAGGGACATAATGGCTTTCTTTTAATTTTTAAATGAAATTATTTCTTTGAGACAGTGGAATCCAAGAAAGGTCCTCTGATGAGGCAGAATTGTGGGATGTTGGGAACGGCCTTATAAGAAAGGTGAAGTCGTCTTATTTTGTTTTGTTTTTGACAAAAGGTGTTATGCAGCCTAGGCTGGCCTATAACTCACTATATAGCCAGGCTGGCTTTGAACTCCTGATCTTCCTGCTTCTGCCTCCTGAGTACTGGTGTGTGCCTCCATGCTCAGTGGTGAAGTCCTTTTTGACAAGTAGAGGGAATAGCAAGAGATGCGAAGGACCTCATCACACACAGTGAAGTGGCGGAGGACAACAGTCTTCTCTCCCAAAGAGTGAAGGCCTCTGAGACCTTTTAAGCCCCAGTGACACACAATAAGGCATAGCTCTTAGGAACAGAGACGTCCGAGAGTCAAACCCCATAGAACCAGCCTGAGGCACAGACTAGGCACTAAAAGTTCTTGCTCCTTATTCTCCCGCTCCCCCTCCCCGTAGAACAAGTATGGTGGTAATCCAGGTAATCCATCACCGAGCTGTGCTCCAGCCCCTCACTGGGGGATTCTAGGCAGATGGTCTACCACTAAGCCACACTCCCAGCTCCTTAATGTGAGATTCTAGGCAGGTGCTCTACCTCTCAGCCACACACCCAGCCCCTCACTGGGGGACTCTAGGCAAATGTTCTACCACTGAGACATGCCCCCCCAGCTCTCTTTTTGCTTTTTAAGAGAGGATCGCACAAAGTTGCCCTGGCTGACTTTCAACTCCCTCGGTATCCCAGGCTGCCCTTGCGCTCTCAATCCTCCTGCCTCCGCTTCCTGAGTACCTATGATTACAGAAGTGCACCACCAGGCCCAGCTAGCATCCCATATTCGTTTTCATTATCCCATTTTGCAAAGGTTTGGGATCATCTTGACTGAGATGCCAAGCAGTGAGAAACACCAGAAAAGAACTGTTTAAGATAGCTCATTAGGACAGGCAAGTAGTTCAAGCCCCAGACAGAAGCTTCCCACTTCAAAGGCTTAGGGCATCCTATGTGGGTTCCATTATCACATCTGGAAAAGGAGGGGTTGAGGAATGAAAAGAAATCCATTCAGAGCCCAGAAGGGGTGAAAGGTATTCCTTGAGGAGTCCTAAGACTTGAGGAGCAGCATGGCAGAGATCTCACTGAATAAATGATACCCAAAGCGGTTTTTGATGGCTGTCAAACATTATCCTTGAGTCAAAAGAGGTAAAATAAACACCTATCCAGTTCCCGGGGGTATAGAATGTCCCACTTGTCTAAGAAAAGGGCATAGCATGTTCTGTCAGAGAGTGAGAGGTACAGGATAGCCCTCTGGCACAGCTGAGAGCAAAAGAACCATCATGGGGGAAAAGAAGGGTTATGGAGTGTCTGTAGGGCAAGGGGGACAGGGTTGGACAATGTCTGCTCTGACCACGTAGAGGTGAGGGAGACTGGAAATAAACATTTCCCAGGAGAGTCAGTGTGCACCCGGAATTGTGAGAGGCACCCTGGGAAGAACTTCATTCGACTGTATCCACAAACAGGGAATCAGCACAGATTTTTTTACTTCCGGGTGGGCGTAGGGTGGTCTGTCTCCACATAGGCTCACAGAGTGGGAATGTGGGATGTCTCCAGGCTTCTAGTGAAGGGCACAGGCTGTCTGTGGGTGCATGCCTGTCTGACGGGGAATGCAGGCAGTTCTAGGGGATACGGGTTGGCGGGGGTGGGTACAGGCTGTTCTGAGGGTACCAGCTGGGTCTGGAGGCACAGGCTGTCTCTTGGGGTACAGGCTGGTCTGGGGCACAGGCCATAGCTAAAAGACAAACTTTAAGAAACAAGTTTCTTTAGGAGATATGCTACTTAAGGACATGAGCTATGTCTGAGCTTCCCTTCCCCACTCCCTTTCTCTCCAGTTTCTGTAAGCACAGGTTGATCTGGGCACAAATCATTTCTTAGGGAAAAGACTCCCCACCCTCCTCCCGGAACAAGGTTTTCCCAGATATAAGCTTCTTTCTCCCTGACTGTGGGACACAGGCCTGGGTTCAGGACACTGCCTCTCACCTCCTGGTAGCTCAGCCGGGCCACAGGTCTCCCTGCCCGCGGGCACGTCAGCCTGCCACAGCCGCTTGATGCACACCTTCCACAGCCCCATATGGGCAGCCTCACAGACGGCGCTGCCGTTGGTCTTGTATGTATTGAGTTCCACCCAGAACTCGGTGCCCACGGACAGCACAGCCAGTGTGGCACCCACCGTAGCCAACAGCAACACCAGCTTGATCTTGCCCTCGCGCTCCGGAGTCAAACCGAGATTCTGCTGTCCCTGGGCACGACGCCGTCCCACAGCGGCTCGACGGCGATCCTCCTCTTGCATAAAGAAGTTAGACCACATCATCATGATGATGGGAGCGGGCAGAGCTCAGGCGAGCTTCGAGGAGTCAGACAGATCTGTGCAGGGGTCCCTGAGGGGCAGGGAACAGGGCCTGGACTTTTGAAGGAAGTGGGGAGGGGGTGCTCAATGTCAGCTAGATTGGGAATGAGCAAAAGCTGAACCCCAAAAGCAAGAGTGGAGGCCTCTGCCTCTCGGGAGAGGAAAAATAAACAAAAACAAAGAAACAAAGAAACTGTATTCTTGACCTAAGGATGCCTGATAGATTTAAACAGACACCACCTGGGCTTGTGCACGTGAATTTGGCAAAGGTGAGGCCTAGAGGAAAAGCCAGGCTCCTGAGGTTCACCTATCCTGGGGAGCTCCAGGGGAAAGACCAGCCCAGTCTGGTAGGCTCTCTCCAGTAAGCCTCAGAATTCTCCCAGAGAGGGGAGCTGAGGTGCTTCGTGTGTTTGAGAGAAATGGTCTAGGGTTGTTCGGGCTCAGAGTTTGAAAAGGGAGGAAATCACAACACCTTTAGATTATACAAGAGTTAGAATTGGGGTTTCCCAGGGAAGATTAGATACCCCTCCAAGTATCTGAGAGGCAAAGAGGATCCTCCAATATTCACAGCAGATCCGGGTGCCCTACTGGAATTCCGGGGAAAAGGGGGGTTGGGTGAGTCAGGAACTACTCAGAAAAGAGCCCAGGTCCCCACAGTGGCTGAGAATCACGGTGGGGTCCAGAAAAAGAGGCTGGGGAACTCTCTGGGGGCGCAGCAGAAAGACCTGGGGTCCTGACAAGGCTCAGACCAAGGCACTGTGGTTGGTCCACACTGTGGCTCAGAAAACCAGAGCAAAGTACCCTGGGGGACACAGGACCTGGGAAGGGACACAGTGAGTCTGCCTCCAGTCACTCGGCTCCCCCTCCCCCGGGCTCCCAGGGCTGGCCCGGCCGGGATCGCTCCAGACCCAGCTCGGGGTCCCGCGCTCCCCTCGGTCTTCCCACCCGGGTCTCCCGGGCACGGGCCCCTAGCGTTCTCCTGCCTCGGCACCGCGCCGGCCCCAGCTCCGCGATGCCTCCGAAGCGTCCGACTTTGCTCGCCTCCGCCCGCTCGGCCCTCCGGACCCGCTGCGCTCGCTCCCGGCCTCGCCCCATCCGCCCACCCCCTCACCCCACCGGCTATTTCGGGCTCGACCCGTAAATAACACCCGCACCTGTCGCGGGCGCCTGTTGCCATAGGGATCCCGGGTATTTTAAGGGGACAAGGGGCGGGGGAGGGAGGCCTCTAGGAAGGAGGGGCTGGGGGCCGGGTCTTCAACAGGCAGAACCCAGAGAGATTTGTTTCCCCCGAGGGTCCGGAGGCGGGGCTGCGAAGTCCCAACTCCGAAATCTGGAAGCCATAGAGCCAGGGAAGGACTGAGAACTTGTGTTTCAGTCCTGAGCTGGCTGGGCTGGAAACTAGCTGGGTTGCTTGGTTCTAATGGCCAGAGGCTAGGGAGAAGGACTGGAGGTGGGGGTGGGGTGGACCCCTGAGCTGAGGGAGGAGGGCTTGAGTATAGGCTTCTGGGTTTGAAGGAGGAGGGCTTGGTCTAAACTCTTGAGTCTGAGGGAGGAGGACTTAGGTATGTACTCCTGAGTTTCAGGGAGAAGAGCTGAACTCCGAGGTATGAGGGAGGAGGTCTTCAGTATAAGCTTCTGGTCCTGAGGGGAGGAGGACTGGGGCCTGAGCTTCTGAGTCTGAGGGAGGAGGCTGGGGCCTGCACTCCTGGGTCTGAGGCAGGAGGGCTGGGGCTGGAATCCTGGTCTGAGGGAGGAGGCTGGGGCCTGACCCTTGAGTCTGGACTGGGGGGTGGAGGGTGGAGGAAGTGGAAGGTGGGGGTGGGCTCCAGGGTCTGAGGAAGGAGGGCTAGGACCTATGTCCCTAGAGGAGTTGTCTGAACCTGCACTCTAGTCCCGGAAGAGGCCATCGCGGCCAGAATCCTGGTTATCAATGGATAGAGCAATCACAGTGCTAAGAGTCCCCCAGAAGGTAGAAAAGGCAGACCTCAGGGAATTGGGGGCTTGGGACACATGAAGCAGATCAACTATCCTCATTGGATTTATTAGACTGGGTGCCCCTGGGAGACTTTCCATACAGTTTCAGCTCCCCCAGGGTCAGAGACCCGGACAGGGACAGCCATGTGGCATGGCAGCAGGGCCTGATTCTTAACCCCTAACTCCCTCTCTCAGCCCTTCTGTGGACCACCCAGGTGGGACCCCCCTTTTACCAACTCCTTTCTTCCCCAGGTGGCTCCTTCAGGTGGGCCTGGTGCCGTGACCAGGCCCCTGGAACACCATGCCACCTCTGCTGTCCCTGTTCTGGAATTTATCATTGGAGGTGAGTGTGTGTCTGGCTCTCCCCTTAGACTGGCCCAACCGGTCATGGTCCTCTCCAGTATCCATTTCAAGGCCAGGTGTAGAAGAAGCCTTAGACACTTCAACTGGGTGATATGAAGGAAGTATGGCTGAATGAATGGCCCGGTGCAATGAGATGGCATATATACACCTCCCTCTCCAGACTAGGAAAGATGTGACCTGCCTCTCTTCAGTGTCCATCTGACTCTGTTCTACTGGCTTAGCTACCTGTCTCCCCATTCCATGACAAAGTGGCCACGGCTCTAAAATGACAGGACCTGGCATCTCCAAGTCCCCAGAAAACATTCCTGAGCACTGAGTTGTGTTTTCATTTCTGAATGAATGAAGGGAGGAAACTTCACTGGCTCTCTCAGGGCTGGATGGCCTCCAAGCCCCACAATGTCGACAGCGGGAGCTGGAAAGTGGACAGCAAACAGCCTCTTTCTGGAAGTCCTCCCGACTGAACTGGTCTCCCCCACCCCCGCCCCTTCTCCTGAGCCCTGGGTCTCCCTATCTTTCTCAGTCCCATCTGCTGCAGTGACTCAAAATTCGGGGTGTATTTTCTATCTTCTTGCCTGTACGTTTTCCTTATTTTTAAATTTAAAAATATTACCTTTATTTTGGGGTGGTAGAGGGGCATGTGTGTCCTGGTGCGTGCGTGGAGAGGTCAGAGAGTAGCTTGCGGGGTTCACTTCTTTCCCTCTATCATGTGGGGCCAGGGCAAGGACTAAACTCATGTGGTCAGACTTGCCAGCAAGTGTACTACCTGCTGAGCCGCCTCGCTGGCCCTCTTTAATATATTTTTTTATTGTTCTACGAAAACGTTCCCCCTCTGAAGCTCAGGCAGGCCTTGAACTGTGTCAGCCCCCTGCCTCAGCCTCTTTTGTGCCTGGATTATAGGCATGCACCACTTCACCCAGCTCTGTATCATTTTTATTTCACGATAATAATTGCTTGGATTCTATTTCCCTCTTCTTTCCCCTCCCCGCACCCCTCCCACCTCCCCCAATGCTGGATCCAGGCTTTCATCTCTGAAATTGGACAGAAGTCACCTCTTACTGAGCTTGTACCACTGTCCATTTAACAAACCTTCCAGTCTTCCATAACTTTTTCCAGCTCTCAGCAGCACTGGGCACAGATGGCTGACTTCTTGCTTCATGAAACATTATGTACTTTCCACCCTTCTTCTTTCCCTCCTTCCTTTTGTGCTAGGGATTGAACCAAGGGCTAGTGCTCTACCCCTGAGCCACACCCCCTGCCCCTCACTGGGGGATTCTAGGCAGGGGCCCTACCACTGAGCCATACACCCCAGCCCCTCACTGGGGGATTCTAGGTAGGGGCTCTGCCACTGAGCCACACCTCCAGCCCCTCACTGGGGGACACTAGGCAGGGGCTCTGCCACTGAGCCACACACCCCAGCCCCTCACTGGGGGATTCTAGGCAAGGGCTCTACCACTGAGCCACACCCCAGCCCCTCACTGGGGGATTCTAAGCAGATGGTCTACCCTTGAGCCACACTTCTTTTGCCCTGTGAGAAGGTCTGCCTTTCTGTTTACCCCAGGTCACTTCCTCTCATAGAGATGACTTAGGTGTTCCCAAATTTCTAGACCAGAGTCATAACTCTATCCACATTACCTTTCAAAGTTATCCCATTCTGTGGCATTAAATGTCTTCTGTGTGCTGACGTTACTAAAACTTGTATTTCCAGCCCTGACCTCTGCACCAATCTCATCATAACCAACTGGCTACCTGATACCCTGACTTGCATTTCCAGAGGCATCACCAAATGGGCATGTCCAAAAGAGAATCTCTGATTCCTCTCACCTAAAATCTGTCCAATATACAGCAGTGCAACTTCAACTCAGATTCCTTTCTTCTTCTACCTTGGTTTCTTGATGTCCCCCTGCCCCCAGGCCTATCTCACCATCACTGTAGACACAGTCGGTAAAATTCCATGCCCATAATGCTGACTTCCCCTTTCAATTTGGTTGTTGTTGTTGTTGTTGATACAGAGTCCCACGTAGCTCAAGCTGGCCTTGAGCTCCTGATCCTCCTACCTCCATCTCCCAAATACTAGGTTTATAGGCCTGGACCACCATGCCATTTATACAGGGGTGGGGATGCAACAAAGGGGTCTCCTGCATACTGGGGAAGTACTGAGCTACATCCTCAGGCCCTCCAGTTTGTTTGGAACACAGAGTTTCATGGGGCCAACCTTGAACTCCTCCCGAGTGCCGGAGTACAGGCATGCTCCCACCCCCACCTAGCTCTCCTTCCGACTGTGAAATCACTCCCAGCACAGTAACAGGATTCTGTTATTGTTTTGTTTAAATGAAACTATGACCCCCGGCAGGCCTGTGCTTAAAGCTCTCCAGGTGTTTCCCATCAGAGCTGGAACAGAATTTTTCTTTGTGTGCAACTTGTTCATCCTTGTTCACACCCATCATCTCAAACGGTGTATCTTGGACGGCTCTGCCCTGTCATATACGGTTACCGTATCCTCTGTAGCTTTTGTAGTCGGTTGAGAAAGTCTCAATGTGCATCTCACTGTTCCTACTTCAGCTTCTGGGGAGCTGAGGTTTTTAAGTATGCACCAGCATTCCTAGGTCCTGCTTTTCTTTCTTTATAAAACATCTCGTGTATCCCAAGCTAGCTCAAATTCCTTTTGTGGCCCCAAATGGCCTTGAACTTCTGATCCTCCCGCCTCCATCTCCTGACTCCTGGGTTTCCACATGTGCCGGCATCACCACACAGTTGATGCAGTGCTGGGGATTGAACTCAGGACCCTGTGAATTCTCAACATGCTTGCCACCCTCTGAGCCACACCCCAGCCTCCTGCTTAGCCTTCATTTATGGACCTTAGTATTTACTGCTTGCCCCCCTTGGAGAGGTCCCAAAACAGCAGACCCTTGTCTACTTACTTGCTATAGTTTGAATGTGAACTATCCAACAGGGGATATTAAGGATATTTGGTTTTAGATTGTAGGGCTTTGGGGAAGTGATTGGATCCTGAAGGCTCAATCAGTGGGTTAATCCCTTCGTGGTTCATATGGTGGCTTTATCGGGAGGTAGTGGTGAAAGCAGAGGGTGGGACAAGTTAGGGAAGTTACTTGGTGTGCCTTAGGAGGCCGTCTGGTCCCAAGCCATTCTTCTCTCTGCTATCTACCATGGGGTAAGGGGTCTCTTCAGATGATCTAGGACAAATTGCTGGCTCTGCCTCGTACCAGTGATTGACGCTAGCTCCTCACACATCGTAGGCTCTACCACTGAGCCACACCCCAGCCCCTCACTGAGGGATTCTAGGCAGGTGCTCTACCACTGAGCCACACCTCCAGCCCCTCACTGAGGGATTCTAGGCAGGGCCTCTACCACTGAGCCACACCTCCAGCCCCTCACTGGGGGATTCTAGGCAGGGGCTCTACCACTGAGCCACATCTTAGACCCTCACTGGGGGATTCTAGGCAGAGGCTCTACTACTGAGCCACATTCCCCAGCCCCTCATTGGGGGATTCTAGGCAGCGACTCTACCACTGGACTATATCATCAGCCTTCTCTTTGCTTTTTGTTTGGAAACATGGTCTCACCAAGCTGGCCCTGAACTCAGTATGTCAAGCAGGCGATCCTCCTTCCTCAGCTTCCTGAGGTCTATACCACCAGGGCTACCCTACAGAGTATTTCTCTTTTTCTAATTGTATGTGCATGTATGCATGTCTCGTGTGCATGAGAGGGGAGAGGGTGGAAAGAGAGGAGAGAACTCACATGCACTTGTCTGAGGCGGTATATCCATGAAGATCAGAAGAGGGTGTTGGATACCCTGGGTCTGAAGTTATAAGCCACTTGATGTGGATGCTGGGATCTGAACTCTGGTCCTCTGACAGAGCTGTAAGCATTCTTAACCACTGAACCACCTCTCCAGCCCAATATTCCTCTGATGTTAAAATAAAAGATAGGCAGTGTATGGTGGCACACCTTTAATCTCGGCACTCAGGAGGTAGAGGCAGGCCTCTGTGGGTTCAAGGCCAGCCTGATCTACAGTGATACCCTGTTCAAATAAAAATAAATTTCTTAAAAGATAAGAAATAGCCTGTTCCTCTATGCCTCGTGGACTTCTTACCTGCCTCTGCCAGGACTTGGTTTTCTGTTCCTGTTTTTTGTCTTTGCAACTTCTTACCTTTGGTTGTCAAGCTTTCATGACCCTCCCTTCTCAGGATCTCCTTTTGTCTTTGCCTTCTGTCTCCGCCCTCCCTCCTCACCTATCCCTCACTGCATGCCTTCTCCGGCCCACTCCCTACCTCTCTTTTGCTCTGGGTTTGACCTTTGGACTACAGATCCCATCATGCCTCAGGACACTTGTGTCCTCCATGTTTGTCTCTTTCACCTCACCTCTCACTATGCCCAGTCTCTTTACCAGTCACCCTCCCTACACCAGCACCCCACCCCCACCCCTAGTGCCCCTAATTTATATGTTTTTACCCATTTCCCAGCATCCCTTCCTGAACTGCCCTCTCAGACTTCCTCCCAGGTCCCTGACTCAGCCTCCCCACCTTTGAGTTCCATCTGAGCCCGGGAGCAAATTTCTGTCCACCTTCCCCCTCCCCTTTTTGGGGGGGAAAAGTGTTGAACACAGGCTGGCCTCAGTCTCACTATATAGCTGAGGATGTCTTTAATTTCTGATCCTCCAGCTTACACCTCCCAAATGCAGGGATTACAAGCACTCCTTACCATACCTAATTTATATAATACTGAGGATGGAACCCAGGGCGTCGTGAATGCTCCGAAGGACTCTCCCAACTAAGCTACATTCCCAGCTCTTCCTTTACATTTTCTGGAGTCAGCTTCTTAGCCTGCGGGCAGCCTCAAATTTACAGTCCTCCTGCCTCAGCCTCAGAAGTACTAAAATGACAGGTGTGTGCCATTCATGAGGACTTCCCGCAGCAGATTTCTCCTACCCAGGCCCTATGCCCTCCTTCCTCAGTCTACCCCTCCTGTTCTCACACACTGCCACTTACTGGTGCCATTGATAACCACTTTCCCTCATGCCCTCTGAGCCTGTTTTCCCTTCAGCTTGGAAGCCCACTGAGGCAGGGCGTAAAGAAAAGCATGCTTAATCTCCAGCATCCCTACGTACAGGGCCAGTGTGCAGACCTCAGGGATTATTTGCTGAGCAAATGAAACCAGTGAGAACCTCTCTCTGCCTGCTGAGTGACTGCCAGGTCCCTCCACTTGTGTCTACCCCAGAACCCCAACCCCGTTCAGCCCTGCTGTCCTTCTCTCTCACTCCCCTTAGAAGCAAGCCCAGGCCCCTCAGCCTGGAACTTGGGTCACTGTAAGACTCTGGTGTGTAGATCCTCCACTACCTCACCTCCCAGGTTTGCCACTGGACTTCTGCATCCCAGAGTCATCGTCCTTGTCCTGCCCCCACCCCACCTCCTGCACATCATGCTGTTTCGCTTCCGTGGGGTTCTTGCCCAAGTTGCCTTCATCTGCATCAGCACATATCAGACACCTGCTGGTCCTTTAAATGCAGACATCACATACTCTCGGATGTTCTGTTTCCCCCTGCACATATGTGGTGGTGGGTCACTCTGTCCCGTGTTCTCAGGTGACCACCGTGACCCTGATATGGCACTCAATGGCCTTCCCGGATCGCATGTTTTTGACACTGAAAGCAGAACAGTGATCTGTCACCCTCCAGATCTCAACTCACACAGCACAGAATGGTAGCAGCTAAGAGTTAGTAGGTGAGTGGCTGAATGAATGGAAAATGACCCCAGCCTCCCTGGCCTCCTGAACATCAAACGCCGAGATCGAACATTTGCAGCAGAGTATTCTGTCTCCCACAAGGAGCCTTTGCCTCTTAACTCTTACCTCTGAGTCCCTGTCTTTGTGCTCCATTCCTGCTGAAAGCCACTTCATGGCCCTCGTGTTGCCCTTATAATAAGTCACTTAGGAGTCCTGAACCAGTTTGTCTGCAGACTCTGTCTTCACTCAACCACAGCTGGCTCACGACACTTCGGTACACCCTGGAAGCTGTTTCCTGTCCCAGGACCTTGGTCACCTCACCCCAGGTCTGACTAGCTAGTACCACTCTTTGTCAATATACTTGGCTGAGTTAATCACCCTAGCTTGGAGCACTCTGCAGCATCTCATATTCACCCCCACCCCACCCCAGCCCCCCGGGTGTGCCTTTTGGAAACTACAGGAGTCTCATAGTCCAGGCTGGCCTCCATCTCAGCATGCAGCCCGGGGTGGCCTTGAACACCCGACCCTCCAGTTTTCATCTTCCTTTTCCCAAGGGCTGGAATTACAGGTGTGCACCACTACACCCAGTTTATGCAATGCTAAGGCTGTAACCCAGGGCTTGTGTTATGAAAGCACTCTATGAGCTGAGAGCTACAGCCCCAGCGGGCCTCTACATTTCTACGTCTCATTTACTGGATAGGTACATGATTCTGTGATTTAACGACCGTCTCATGTACAAGATGTAAACTCTGTGAGGACACCAGGGACCCTATTTTCTTCCCTCGAGTACAATGCCTAGCGTTTACACGCTCGCACACATAAAATTTCCAGGAATGGATGAATGGATGCGCCTGCGTTTATGTCCCCTCCTCCCTAGCACCGCCTTCTGTACCCATCACCTGGTACATAGTAGGTGCTTAATAAGCCCTTGTCGAAAGATGAATGAAAAAGTGAACTAAATGTCAGCGCGTCCCTCCCTTGACCTTTGCCTTCTGCTGGCTTGTCTCTTTATACAGAACATGTGTATATATAGTTGTAGATGTAACTCTATATTCATGTGTTATGAGCCCCTCTCCAGGAGTTGGGCTGGGCTGGGCTGGGAGTCCCTCCCTTCCCTCCCCCCGCCCCGCCCCCACATGCACACAGCAAAACATTTAAAAAGAAAACATCTCAAAACTGCAAAAAACACCACGGCCCTCCCTCCCTCCCTTGAAATGCCCCCCACACAAAAATAAAACACAGCGCTCCCACGCTAGAGCCCCTTCTCCCGTCCCGTCCCGTCCCCCTCCCCAAGGGTCCCTGCTTCGGAGCGTGACCGGGCTTCCCACGCCCGGGGGTAGAGGGTGCGGAGGGGCGCGGGGAGGGGCTAGAAGGCCCAGCGGTGTCCAGCGAGCTCGCGGGGATAGAGCTGGGGGGCACCCCGATCCGGTGGCCTCGTTGCACGCGCGCCCGCGCACGCGCCCCGGACGCGCCCCCCGGCTCCCCGCGAGGGCGCGCGCCCCTACACGGGCGTGGTTTTCCTGTTGAGCGTGTTGGTGTTGGACGCGGCGGCCTCTTTGGACAGGGTCCCAGGCGCGGGCGCTGCAGGAGCGGGCGGCGCGGGCGCGGGCGCAGCGGGAGGTCCGGTGACCGTGACCGTGACGCCAGACGCCGCCTCCTTGGGGAAGGCGTTGTGCAGCGTGAGGAAGCCAGCTGCGCCCCCGCGGTCCCGCTCGGCGCCCGCCCCGCCGCCCCCCGTGCCTCCGGCCGCCCCGCTGTAGGCGCCCACGCCGCCGCCGCCGCCTGCCCCGGCGCTCGCCAGCCCCGCGGCCACGCTGCCCTTGGACGGGTCGCGGCTGAGCGTGTACATGGAGATGTCCGTGGAGGCGAAGCCCGGGCCGCCGGGGCCGCCGGGAGACGCGTCCCGCGACGGCGACGCCTCGCTGGAGCCTCGGGAGCTGGAGCGGGAGCGGCGGCGGTAGCGGAAGCGGTAACTGGGCAGACGGAGGATGGCCGAGGGGCCGCTCCCGCCACTGCCGCCCGCGCCGCCGCCGGCCTTGAGCAGGTCCGAGCGAGATTGGCAGTGCGCCTCGCGGCTGCGCTCGATGTAGATGTTGACGGCCAGGACGCCGATCACCTCGGCCAGGATGAAGGACAGCCCGCCGAAGTAGAAGGACCAGCCGTACGAGTAGTGGTTTTTCTTCTCCTCGTCCCTCTTGGGGCCCGGCTCGCCCGCGTTGGCCGATATGTACACGATGACCCCGATGATGTTGCTCAGGCCTGGATGGAGACGGTCATGTGGGAGCCTCGAGGCCGCTGCCGCCAGGGCCCACGGTCCCCCGGCTGTCTTAAGCCCCCTGGAGTCTAAACCGGGTCCTCTCCTGGGCCAGGCTCCATCCCAGGAGACTAAGCCCAGAGACCCATTAAGCTAAAAACTACTCTAGGAGTCTAAGCCGAGTTCCCACTTGGTTAAACTACACCTCAGGAGTCTTAAGTCCTGCCCACCTGGTCTAAGCCCCACCCCATTGGCCTAAACCCCACTCAGGAGTCTAAACCCACCCCTGTTTCCGCTGGGTTAAATTCTACTCCAGCAGTCTTAGCCCTGCGAGCTAAACTCCACCCAAGAATTTAAGCCCCACCCATACTGGACTAAATCCCACCCTAAGAGCGTGAGCCTCACTGCCACTGGTCAGAACTTCACCCCCAGGAAGTTTAAGTACCATTCCAATGGGCTAACTCCACCTCAAGAATCTAAGCCCGTCTCCAGTAGTCAAAACTCCACCAGAGGAGTTCAAGCTCTTTTCCCGTTGGCCTAAGCCGTCTTCAGGAATCTGAGTCCCACCTTCGTTGGTCTAAACCCCTACTTCAGAAATCTAATTAAGCCCCTTCCCCATTGGCCTAAAATACTTCCCTTGGAGGTCTAGCCTCTGCCATCTGTGTTAACGCCATCCCCCCACTTAATCTTGGCCCCACCCTTACCTGACCCTGGCCCCTTCTCTGTGCACCAGCTCCAGAGGCCTTACCTACATGGGTCTAAATTGCACCCCTATGTGGCCAAGGCCTTGCCCTCAAGAAGACTCAGACCTTACTTTGGAGAGTCCTGACAATGGCTGAGAAGAGCCCATCCCTGTCCTAATGATCTTGATTCCTCCAGCAGCCTAGGTTAATCATCCCCAGGTAGTCCAGGTTCTGCCCCTTCTTCTGGCTCTAAACTCTGCCCTAGCACATCTAAGCCCAACACTGACTGGTCTCAAATCTACCCTTGGTGATGTAGTCCCAGGCTTGGTTTGCAGGTCCTGTCCAAAGTATAAACCCATGTTTTCCGCAGCTTCCTCCCTCTGCTCCTTTTTGCTGCTAATGATGTAATCCCACTTTAAATCTCTAGGCTCCGCCCACTGCTGACCTAACTCTCCCTGCACTGTAGAGTGCTGGCCTAGGTAATGAGTCTAGTCCGCTCTCGCCAGCCTTACGTTTGTTCTTATTAGAATAAATCTCCCTTCTGCTCCTGGCCCAACCTCCAGTTTTCTGATCCCCGGGCCCTCTGCCACACACCTCTCCCGGACCTAACCAGCTCCTCCCTGTGCAGGTCTAGACCACCCCTCTCCACAACACATACTCTGCTAATTAAAAATGTTAAACTTCCTTCTAGGATTGTAAGCCCTGCCCTTATTAATCCAATCTCCACCGTGGTGGGGGGAAGCTAAATCCTATTACCCATTCATTGGTCTAAACCATCCTGGGGGATCTAAAGCAAGCCCTATTTCCATTGGCCTAAACTACATCCCTGTGTAGAAGGGGGCCTTTTCTGCATTCTACCCACTCTCCAGCCCTAATCTTACCCTTAACGAGTGGGTCTGAGCTCTGCTCCTTAAGATTCATTATCCTGATGTCCGCTACCCTAGGCCAGTTTTATTTGGGGTGGAGGATGTCTTTATTTTGATATTTTTTCACAAAGCCTAGGCAGTCCTCAAACTCTTCATGTAGCCAAGGATGACCTAGAACTTCTGATCCTCCTGGATTACAGGCAGGCATTACACATGGGGTTGTATGTGGCTGGGGATGGGACCAAGGGCTTTGTGCACACTATCGACCCAGTCATATGCACAACCCAAGGCCCTAGCTCTTGCGGTAACCAACTCCACATTCTGGCCTTGGTCTAGCTTCTTTCTTGAATAACCTCTCTCCTTCTGAACTTCCGGAAAATGGTCTTCCTCCTCAAATAGGCAAAGCCTAGTCTTCCCCACCCTTCAGTTTCATTTTCCTAGGCCTAGAGCAGTGGTTCTCCACCTTCCTAATGCTGCGACCCTTTAATACAGCTCCTCATGCTGTGGTAAAGCCCCCACCCCAACCCCGCGCGCACGCGCGCCATAAAATTATTTTTGTTGCTACTTTATAACTGTAATTTTGCTACTGTTATAAATCATAATGCAGGATATCTGATATACTACCCCTAAGAAAGCATCATTCAACCTCTCAAAGGGATCTCGACTCACAGAGAGGCCTAGAGGTTTTTCTTAGGACCAGGCCCTTTTAGTATCCACCCAGGTCAATGTCTTCCTCTTCAGTCCCTGTCTTCCTAAGGCCACCTCCCTATCCTTAGACTCCAAGTGTCTCAGGTCCCCGCCTACATCCCAGACGGCTTCCTTAGTTCTCTAGGACAGCTAGGGAAACTCCCCTCCTTGCCTCCCACTTTACCCACAGACACTAGTCTGCAGACGCAAACTAAACCTAAACCTACCTTACCCAGCTGGAGGTGGTGCAGCATGGGAGAAGCCTAGGAAAGCTCCGGTCCCCAGGGGGCGCTTGGGGCAGGCTGGCTTTTCAGTCGCATGCGCCCATGCACACGCAGACACCCACGTGCGTCCGTGGGTAGCCCGCCGCCCCTTCCCTCTGCCTCTCACCTGCTGCCACGAACAGGATTCCCGCGCCCAGGATGATGTTCCTTTTGGATTTATAGACGCGGGAGGCAGCCACGCACACGCCCCCGAGCAGCAGCAGGATGGCGCTCAGGATCGGAAAGATGCTGGAGGCCCGGACCACTCCTGAGGGAACGAAAGAATAGAGAAGGAACGAGAGGAGAGAGCGAGGGCGGTCAGGCGGGCCACTGCGCCCCGGGCCCACTGCGCCTCCTGCCTGCTTCCCTCATTGCTTAGTTAAATTTAGTTCACTAATTCTGCCTCTCTGGTTCTTTTCTTTTTGTCTCATTTTCCCTCCTGTTTTTACAGTTTCTTTCTTTGCGCCCCCCCATCTCCTCTCCCTTCTCTATGCACCTTTATCACATTTCTCTTTCCCACTCCTTTTCTGTCTTCATCCCTCTCCTGCCTGTATTTCCATATTTCATCCCTCTCTCCCTCGCTGTGTGTACATCCTTCTCTATCTCCCCCGCCCTTTTTTTTTTCTCCCTTTCCACTCGTTCTTTCCCACTCGTTCCTAAAACCTTGGACAATCAGATTCTGTTATTTCTGAGCTTGGTCAAAGCAGCCAATCATAATTAAGGCTTTGCTACGTTCTCGGGATAACAGCCCAATCACAGCACGGGCTTCCCCAGGGGAATAGTCAGTCCGGGGCCCAGATTGCGGACCAGAGCAGCAGCCAATCTACAATCCTTTACTATATAAAGTTGCCGGGCCATAGACATCGAACCGACCAATCATCACCCAGGATCCCCCGCTGGGCCTGCCCCTCTGGTCCGGGAAGCTGAACCTCTGGACCTGGATTGGCTGGGAAACTAATACAGGAGTGAGGTCCAAGCTCCGCCCAGTCCCCCTCCTCCGCCCCTCTCCTTCCAAGTACTCGCACCATCCTTCCTCATCCCACCTGGATCCTCGGGGGCCCCCCAACCCACCCCACCCTACGTACGGAGCAGGTACTCCGCGCTGTCGTGGTCGTAGTCCGTGTCCTCCGGGAAGTGGTTGATCTTCACGCAGACACCTCTTTTCAACCCTGGAGAGGGGATGGGGATGGTGGGATCTTCAGAGGGTGGGACACGCAACCCCACTGTTCTGAGAAGACCCTCCCCTACTCAAACGCACACCCTCAGACGCCAATTCCTATCCCCGCTCTCTCTGGGCTGATTAAGAGGTGGAAATCTTAGTCCCCAGCTGGTGCCAGGGCAAACTTTGCACCCCTCAGATCTGTTTCCCACGGATATTAAGAATGTTTTTTAAAGACCAGAAAGGGGGGCGGGGTAGGGAGAGGAAAAGGCAGGTGTGGTGGCACACGCCTGTAATCTCAACACAACGCGGAGGTAGAAGCAGGAGGATGGGAGGATCGTGGTCACTCTTGACTACACCGAGAGTTCTGAGGCCAGCCTGGGATACTTAAGATCCTGCAGGGAGGGAAGGGGTGGAGAGAGAAGAGGAGATAGGAGGAAAGGGGAGGGAGAACGAAACTACCTCAGAGGCTGACATCCTTCCAAGTATCCAACACTAGAGATTTTGCTCTCAATTCATGTGGCTTCCCATTTCCCCTTCAAGGAAGTCATCACCGCCATGTTGAGGCACCCTTGTACCCTAAGCTTGTTGAAAAGGCTGAAAATGCATGGGAAAACCAGCGACTCCTAAAACACTGTAGTTCCTGAGAACCGAGAGTCCGTCCATCCGTGTTGCAGCCTCACCCCTCCTCTCTCCGACCCTCACCCTCCCACCCAACTAGAACCTATCTATTTCAACCTTTGGAACAGGTTCTGTTTTACTGCCTGTGGTATATAGCCTGAGAAAACAAATGGCAAAAATACATTCATTCTCAACTCCAACCTGCTGGTCTTTGCAGATGTAATCAGTTGTTCTGCAGAAACAGTTCAGGGATACACACACATACACACACACACACACACACACACACACACACACACACACACACACACGAGATGGACCTTCCAGAGCTAACAGTTCCCTGGGCTGTCCCTTGTAGTGCATGCATCAGGTAGACTTTTTGATATTCTTTATCCTCTGCAAGCTGAGAGTTCCTAAAAGGTGGGGTGGGGAGATAACTAAGATATGACTTCTTGTATCCCTACCATTGCAAGGCACAGAGCCTGGCTCCCAGGATGCCTCAAAGAAGGGGTAGATGGATGGATGGATGGATGGATGGATGGATGGATGGATGGATGGATGGATGGGTGGATGGAATGAATAATGAATGACTATAAAGATAGCAGAAAGAGGTTGAGACAAGTCAGGCAAAGGAATGCAGGGAAAGAAATAGGAATAAAATAGGGAAATGGAAAGAATGAGTCCGAGGCAGTGAGTAATGCTGTGAAGGCCCAAATGTGTAAATGCTTCCTGTGTTGATTAAGACACTTGATGTGCAGTGAAAGAGAGCTTTAGGGACTGGAGAGGTGACTCAGTGGGTAAAAGCACTTGCTGAGCAAGTGTGAGTACCTGAGTTCAAATCTCCAGCACCACTTAAAAAACCAGACGTGGGTGCTGGTGGTGGTGGCACATGCCTTAAATCCCAGCACTTGGGAGGCACAGGCAGACGGAACTCTGTGAGTTTGAGGTCAGCCTGGGCTACAGAGTGAGTTCCAGGAAAGTCGCCAAAGCTACACAGAGAAACCCTGTCTCGGAAAAAAAAAAAAAAAAAAAAAAAAAAAAAAAAAGCCAGACATGCTGTGGGATGGTCTGTATGTCAAATGTGTTGCTGATTGGTCAATAAATAAATCACTGATTGGCCAGTGACCAGGCAGGAAGTATAGGCGGGACTAACAGAGAGGAGAATTGAGAGAACAGGAAGCTGGGTGGGGGAGACACTGCCAGCCGCCACCATGACAAGCCGCATGTGAAGATGCCGGTAAGCCACGAGCCATGTGGCAAGGTATAGATTTATAGAAATGGATTAATTTAAGCTGTAAGAACAGTTAACAAGAAGCCTGCCACGGCCATACAGTTTGTAACCAATATAAGTTTACTTGGTCAGGTCTAAGTGGCTGTGGGACTGGTGGGTGAGAAAGATTTGCCCTGACCGTGGGCCAGGCAGGAAAACTCTAGCTACACAGACATGGTCACATGCGTCTATTACTCCAGTGCTGGGGGGAAGGGGTCAGACACAGGGGGATCACCAGGATTTGCTGCCTGCCAATCTAGCTTCAGGTTCAGTGAGAGATCCTATATGGAGGAGGTAAGGCAGAGAGTGGATACAGCAGGACATCTGATGTCCTCTTCTGGCTTCTGTGGGCATGCGTGTGCATGTGTATACACACACACACACACACACACTGCACATGCATACACCATACACACAAAAAGAAATAATGGAGTTTGCAAGGTGGCTTAGTGAGCAACCTAAGTTTGACCCCTGAGACTCACATCGCAAACAGAGAGGACATGTCTGTGCCCCCCATTACTTAATTAAATTAATTATAATTAAAAATAAAAAGATAAGGTTGGTATCATGTTCAGACCAAATGTTTGGTGCTACGAATCCCACTTTGGGAGCTGGAGAGATGGAGTAGTGGTTAAGAGCACTTGCTTCTCTTGCAGAGGACCCAGGTTGAGTTCCCAAAACTCGAATCCCATATAACAGCCATCCCTAACTCTAGTCCCAGGAGATCCAATGCCCTTTTCTGATTTCTGTGAGCACCAGGCATGCACACAGTGCACATGCATACACAGAAAATAAAAATAAGTATTTTTTTAAATCCTACAGTTTTCTGTTGGACTGTACCATCCTTATTCTGACACCTTGTTAACATATGTACAAACTGTTTTTGTGCCTTCACATATAAAGATCCAAAGAAGAGGATCTAATTCATTGTGTTGATGTGAAAATAGGATCCAGATAAAGAGATTTAACACACTTTGCCTGGGACATAATTGAATGTTCTGTTGACCTATTGTAACCTGTGCTGGTCAGTTTCGTGTCATTTGGCACAAGCTAATGTCATTTGGTAAGAGGGAACCTTAGTTGAGAAAATGCTCCCACCAGATTTGCCTGCCGGAAAGCCTGCAGTGTGTTTTCCTAACTAATGGTTGGTGTGGGAGAGCCCAGTTCACTGTTGGTGGTGCCACCCCAGGGCTGGTTGTCCTGAGTGCTATAAGAAAACAGGCTAGCCAGGCAGTGGTGGCGCACACCTTTAATCCCAGCACTCAGGAGGCAGAGGCAGGTGGATCTCTGTGAGTTTGAGGCCAGCCTGGTCTACAGAGGGAGTTCCAGGACATTCAGGGCTACACATAGTGACCCTGTCTCAAAAAACAATAAACAAAACAAAAAGGGGGGGACAAGATAAGCTGATCAAGTTATGAGGAGCAAGACAATAAGTACCCCTCTTCCATGGTGTCTGTTTCAGTTCCTGCCTCCAGGTTCCTGCCTTGAGTTCCTGCCCTGACTTTCCCTTCATAGTGGACTGTAAGATGTAAGATAAAATAAACCTTTTCCTCCCCGAGTTGCTTTTGGTCATAGTGCCTTATCACAGCAATAAAAACCCTAGACAGTACCCATTGTCCAGATGTGGAAAATAAGACACAGAAAGGCTCAGCAAATCAGCACTGATGGCTGAAGGAAGCAGAACCCACACCAAAGTGTTCAGACACACACCACTGGAGTGCCAGCATCTGGCCTGTCCATCAATGCATGTTCAACTTCTCAAGCACTGTCTCTCCCATAGTAAATGCTTAATAAATATTTACAATGAGGGCTGGGTATGTAGCCCCAAATGGTAGAGTGCTTGCCCGATATGCACAAGGCCAGAGGTTCTACCCCAGCACAGCGTTAACTGTGGTATTGTGGTGCACACACACCTGTATTCCTCACACCAGGAAAGAGAGAGGCAGGAAATTCAGAAGTTCAAAGTTGTCCTTGGTTACATAGCAAGTTAGAGATTTGCCTTGCTACAAGCCAGGAAAAGGGGGGGGGGGGTAGATGGAGAGGAATGGACGTGTAATGAAAGAATGAGTGAATGGGCCAAGATGAAAATAAAAAGGTGTTTGCGGGCCAGCAAGTAGGCTTGGTGGATAAAGGAGCTTACCACCAAGCCTGGCGATCTGAGTTCCATCCCCAAGCCCCACATGGTGGAAGGAGAAAAACAACTCCCAACGTTATCATCTAAAATTCAGATGTTCACTATGGTGTACATTCTCAAAGGTGAGCACACAGGCATGCACACATGAGAGAGAGACAGAGAGAGAGAGAGAGAGAGAGAGACAGAGAGAGAGAGAGAGAGAGAGAGAGAGAGAGAGAGAGAGAGAGAGAGGTAATTCAAAAATTCTTTAAAAGATGTCAGAGACCAGAGAGATGGCTCAGCAGTTAGAGCATGTCATATTTTTGCAGAGGACCTGAGTTCTATCATCCAGCACCCACATCTAGTAGCTCAAAACCACCTGTAACTCCAGTTCCAGGGGAATCCGACGCCCTCTTCGGGACTCAGTGAGTACTGCCCTGACGTGCACATACACAAGACACACCTAAATTTAAAAAACTTATCCAAAACTGGGCGGTGCTGGCCCATGCCTTTAATCCCAGCACTTGGGAGACAGAGGCAAGCAGATCTCTGAGAATTCAAGGCCAGCCTGGTCTACAGAGAGAGATCCAGGACAGCCAAGATGGTTACACAGAGAAACTCTGTCTTGTAAAACACAAAAACAAAAAACCCATATACTCATTGTCACTAATCATCAGGGAAACACAGACAACTATAATGAGATACTGTCTTCTGGTTTTGGTTTGGTTTGGTTTGATGAAGAAGGGTCTCACTGTGTAGCAGGGCTGGTCTCAAACTCATCATCTCCTCTCCTCAGCCTCCTGAGTGCTGGGATGGTAAGTGTGCAGTACCACGCTCAGCCCAAGATACCATCTTGTCATCTGGGATGGCAGAGGGCAGAAAATCAGATAATGAGTGCTGACAAAATGTGGAGAAACTGGAAAATCGTGTACACTATTGGCAGGCATAAAGTGTAGTACAGCCATTGTGGGACACAGTATGGTGAAGAGGGTCCTCAAAAATTTGAAAAAATAGGGGGCCTGGAGAGAGGACTCAGTGGTTAAGAGCACTTGCTGCTCTTACCAGTGACCTGAATTCAGTTTCCAACACCAACATGGCAGTTCACAACCATCCCTAACTCCAGTTCCAGTGGATCCCATGCCCTCTTCTGACGGCTGAGGGCACACATAATGCTACATGACCCAGTAACTCCACTTCTGGACTTCAACCTGAAAGAACTGAAAACAGCAATGTAAAGGGGAATTAATGCACTCATGTTCTTAGCAAAATTCATGTAATCTCAGCACCTAGAAGGTTGATGCAGGAAGATCAGGGATTCAGGATCATCCTAGACTACATTTTGAGTCAAGGCCAGTCTGAACTACATAGTACCTTGTTAAAAAGTGAGAACAACCCAAATTCTCTTCTAAGATGAATGCACAAGACAAAGCAAATGTAATGTATACAGTGGAGTATTACTCAGCCCTTAAAAAGGAATTGTACTGATGATGAAGCTCAGTGCCTGGAGTATTGGTCTAGCACACCAGAGGACCTGGGTTTGTTTTCCCAGAACCTCCTAAAGCAGGATGATGACGCATAAGCCTGTCATCCCGGGAGGAGCACCATGAGTTCAAGGTCATCTCAGCTAGCTCCTGACTCACCTGCGCTACCCAAGACTGTTTTCAGACCCACTCCAAGCTGGGCATGGTGGTGCATGCCTTCCTAGTACTCAGGGGAGTAGAGGTGGGAGGATCTCTATAAATGTGAGGCCATCCTCATCTACATAGTGAGTTCTAGGATAGCCAGGGTACATAGACCTTGTTTCAAAAAAACAAAACAAAGGAACAACCTCAAACAAGCAAAAAAAAAATATATCAAAACAATCACCGCAACAGCAAATTTCATTCTAAAAATGAAATCATGACATGTATGAAACTGTCACAATTACACCATCATTGTGTATCATTGGTATTTGCTAACTTAAAAAATAAAATAGTTTTTAAAGGGAATTATGAAACTCGCTATAACATAGCTGAACTTCAAGGTCATGATGCTATGTGAAATAAGTCAGCCACACAGACAAAAACTGTATGATTTGGCTGCTGAGATGGCTCAGCCTGTAAGCCACCAAGCCTTAGGATCTGAGTTCAATCCCTGGGACCCACATGGTAAAAAGAGAAAAAATGACTCCAGAAAGTTGTCCTCCTGCTTCATGCCCATGCATTGGCACAGGCATACTCACCCACCCACATATAAACACATATACATAAACACTAAGAATAAATTTAAAGCCAGGCAGTGGTGGCACACACCTTTAATCCCAGTATTCAGGAGGCAGAGGCAGGTGGATCTCTGCATTCGAGGCTAGACTGGTCTACAGAATGAGTTCCAGGAAAGCCAAGACCATACAGAGTAACCTTGTCTCAAAAAAAAAAAAAATCATAAAAAAAGAAAAAGAGGAATAAATTTAAAGTGTAATAAAATTTACATGTGACACCTGGAGAAATCAAACTCACAAATACAGGAAGTAGAATAGTGGTGACCAAGGTGAGGGGAGGGGGAATGGAGAAAGGTTTGATGGATGGCGTTTCGGTTTCTGCAAGGTTCTGAGGTGTTGTGGAGATTAGTTATAGAACAACGTGAATGCACTCAGCATTACTGAGCTGTGTGCTTAACAATGAGTACGATTGTACTAGGAATGTAACTCAGTGGGTAGAGTGCCAGTCTGGCATACCAAAGGACTGGGGCTCGATTCCCCAGGAATCAGGAAGATGGGGCATTCAAGGTCATCCACAGCCTCAACCTGCTCCTGGCCCACCGGGCTGTGTGAGACCCTGTCTCAACGCAAAGCAAAGCAAAGCATCACTGTAACAGAAAACGAGATCACTGCTCTCTCTGAACAGAGAGGATGTGCGGTGTAAATCTGCCAGCCTGATTTGATGCCCAGAACCCCTGTAAAAAGCCAGATGCAGTGCACACATTTGTAATCCCCACACTATGGTGAGATAGGAGATGGAAACAGGGAAACCGCCCACAAGTTCACTGGCCAGCTAGCCTAGACTATGCACCGTGGCAGAAACAAGAAAGACCCTGCATCAGCGAGGTACGGAAGAACCAATTCCTGAAGGTTGCTCTCTACCCTCCACACATGCATCACGACATGCCTCCAGTATGGAAGCAAGCAAGAACACACACACACACACACACACACACACACACACACACACACACACACACAAATAAGTAAGTAAACTTTTTTGAGACAGGGCCTCAACTGTGTAGCCCTAGTTTTCCTGGAACCCACTGTGTAGACAAGGCTGGTCCTGAACCCACAGAGATCTGCCTGCTTTTGCCTCCTGAGTGCTGGGATTAAAGGCACGTACCACTACATCCTTAAGTAAATATTTTTAAATTAGTAAGATGATAAATTTATAACATGTATATTTTGCCACTATTTAGAAAGAAGGAAAAAAATGTCTTCTGAATGTAAATTCTCTCTTCCTCCCTCCCTCCCTCTTTCTCTCCCTCCCTCTTTCCCTCCCTCCCTCCCTCCCTCTCTCTCTCTCCCTCCCCCCCCCCGTGTTTGCGTGTGTGTGTGTGTGTGTGTGTGTGTGTGTGTGTGTGTGTGTGTAAAGGTCAGAGGTCAACTTTGGGTGTCTTCCTCAATCACTCGCCACCTTATTCTTTAAGACAGGGTCTCTCCCTGCACCTGGAACTCATCAGTTCAGCTATGCCATCTGGCTAACGAACCCTGGACCCTCCTATCTCTGCCTCCCCAGTGCTGGGATTATAGTGCTATGTCCATGGGTGCCAGGAATCTGAACCCAGGTCCCAGTGCTTGTGTGGGAAGCGCTTAAACAATTGAGCCATCTCCCCAGCCCCTAAGTGGTAAATCCTCTCCGTCAGCACACCCATGGCGGCGCGATGGGTTAAGATGATGGTCTCAGGTTTCCACCTCAGAATGGTAAGTGTCACGTACGTCTGGTCACTAAAACACACCAAAAATGCTGGGCACACAGTTCAGTTGGCAGGGTGCTCAACTGACTTGGACAAAGCCGTAGGTTCCATCACCAGCGCTGTACAAACCAAGCGTGTTAACACACACCAGCACTCAGGAAGTACAGAAGAACCATCAAGAGCTCAACCCATCCTCTGCCACACACCAAGTTCCAGGCCAGCCTGGGATACTGCGATGGTACTAATGATCAACTGGGCACCTAGGAGGCAAGCCTCTGGGCACAGCTGCGAGAGGTTGTCTAGATTAGGGTTAGCCTCCAAGAATATCTGTGAGGAATTTCTGAGTTAAATTGATGTAGAAAGACCTATCTAATTGTGGGGGGACCACTTCCTGAGCAAGAGATCTTGAACTGTATAAAGTGGAGAAGGTGGGACAGCGAAATGGCTCGGCAGGCAAAGGTACCTTCTGTCAAGCCTGATGACCTGGTTCCGATACCAGGAATCCATGTGGTGGATGGAGAGAACTGATTCTGACCCCCACACGTGCTCCATTCCCCTCCACCCAAATGTAAATAAATAGGCAGACAGACAGACATATGTAACTGGAAAGATCGTGCTGAACACTAGCATGCGTGTGTTAATCCATTGCTCTCCACTCCTGACTTTGGCTGGGATGTGATTAGCGGTCTTCCTGCCTTAACCCCTCCCCATGATGATGATGATGGACTGTAGCCAGGAATTGAGGCAAACGAATAAACTTTGCACCCCTTAAGTTGATTTTGTTGAGTATTTTGTCACAGCAAATGGGAAGCAAAACCAATAGACACATGAGGTTCTGCCTCAAAACAGGGGGTCGAGGGATGGGGCGTGAACAAGGCACTTACCACCAAGCCTGTTGATATGAATTTGATATCCAGGTCTCACACAGTAGGAGAGAACTGGCTCCTGCAAGTCCTCCTGACACTCACACTCATGCAAGCACACACAAAGACAAACAAGAGAAAAACTAAAGAATCTAACACATTGTCAGTAACAATACCCTCTCGGCTAACGACGTACCTGTCACTGCTGAGCGTTTGACAAGGGGCTCGTTAACTTACTCAATACTCTGCACAACCCTCTAAAGTATACCACGACAGGCTCACCGCTTTATGAACGAGGAAACAGAGGCACAGGGTGCTGAAGAAGCTGCCCACCCCACACAGATGCAGCATCCTGGGGAGAAGGTTCAATCACAGCCAGGTTTGGGAGGTCACAGAGCTCGGGCTCTGAGCCAACTTCTCCGGACTCCCATCCCAGACCTGCTGAGTCCCAGCAATACAGCTCTTAGGAAACAGAATGCCCCTGAGCCTCAGTCTCCTCATTGAGAAATGAAGGTGATACTGTGGCTTTATAGGGTTCTGGTGAGGTTTCAGAGAAGTGAAACCCAAATCCTGTGATGGTTACAGCACGTTCCAATTTCTAGGACCTGAGCCCAGTAGGCAAGGAACTGGCACTTTTTAAAGATTTATTTATTTATTTGTTTGTTTGTTTGGGCAGGTGTTGGTTTTTGTTGTTGTTTGTTTGTTTGTTTGTTTGTTTGTTTGTTTGTTTTGGACAGGGTCTTTCTACAAAGCCCTGGCTGTCTTCAAACTCACTGTGTAGACCAGGCTATCTTCAAACTCACAGATATCCGCCTGCCTCTGTCTCTGCTTCTCAAGTTCTGGGATTAAAGGTGTGTGCCACCACACCCAGCCCAGATGTATTTTATTTTTAATTGGGGATTGGTAGGTATGTGCACATGAGTACCCCTGAAGGCCAGAAGGTGCTCCTGAAGGCCAGAAGAAGGTTTCAGATCTCTTTTGCACTGGAGTTACAGTCAGTCATGAGCCACATGACAGGGATTCTGGGAACTGAACTCTGGTCTCCTGGAAGAGTAGCAAGTGCTCTTAACTGCTGAGCCATCTTTCTAACCCTGGGCTAGATAGGAGCTCTTTATGCACAGGGGTGTCCCTGAGTCTCTACTTCTCCTTCCCTGTGCCCAGGACCTGCCTAACACACAAGGATGTAATGGTTAAGGGGCAGCACACAGCCGTGGACAGGACATGTGAAAAACAGGTCCAGCACACTGCGTCCTTCACATGCCTCACACTGTGGGTGCCCCAGCCTGAGTCACTTTCTTTTCTCAGGCCTCCAGCTTGCTGTTCTGACAAACAGGAGCCATAATAATACCTTCCCTGTGGCACAATTGCAAAGACTCAATGAGATAATAAGGCAGGCAAAGTGCTGAACGCAGGGATTTGCAGAGTCAGCAGCAATAAATAGGGCTGTGGGTCCAGACTGTTGAATCCCCAGAGAGGAGCTGGGAGTGTAGCTGAGAGTTCTCAGAAAGGGGCTAGAACACAGCTGTCCAGTGTGGGTACCACCACCCCAGTGCAGCAATAGACATGAGTTATCAGTGGGAAATCCACTGGACTTCATAAAAAGAGGACGTGAGAGGAGCAAGGAGGGGGAGGAGCGATGTTTCACATGGATTACAAGAGATATTTTGGTCACACTTGCTTAAATACTAAGTTCACCTGTTTGGGGATTTTACTGCTGGGAATGGAGCCCAAGTGAAATACCAGGGAGCCCCACTAGCGGATTCTAGGCAAGCACCCTACCACAAAGCCCCACTCTGAGCCTCTCACTGATAGATTCTAGGCAAGCACTGTACCGTTGAACCACACCACCAGGCCCCTCACTAGTGAATTCTAGGCAAGGGCTCTACCACTGAACCACCCCACTTCGCTCAGCAACCAACCCCTGACTGGTGGGTTCTATGCAGGCGATTTACTACTGAACTTTGCCCTCAAGCCCTCACAGGGGTAGGAAGGTCTAGGTAGTTGCTGTACACTGAGGCACACCCCCAGCGCTACCTGTTTTGTTTGTCCTAAGCCATCTATTAGAAAAAAAAAATTAATTCTATATACCGATTATATTATGTCTCTGTTGGGCAGTGCTGACTGCTGAGGGAGGAAGGATTCTGGATTTAACCCCTTGAAATAAGAGAAAACAGTAATAAGTAAACAATAGGACCTGGGTATGCAGCACCCGATAGCCTACTACGCACTTCACTCATACCAATGCAGACTCCCCCTAATCTTGTGAATAAGATATTATTATGGGGGGGCTGGAGAGATGGGTCAGCGGTCAAGAGCATTGGCTGCTCTTCCAGAGGTCCTGAGTTCAATTCCCAGCACCCACATGGTGGCTCACAACTATCTATAATAAGATCTGACTCCCTCTTCTGGCATGCAGGGATACACGCAGAGCACTCAAACATAAAATATAAATAATAAAAAATTTTTTTTAAAGACATAACTATGATCTTCCTTTTACAATAATGGAAATGAAACTGCGAAAGTTGAAATATACATACGGCCCAGGGTCACACTGCTCTCAGTGGCAGACGAAAAGCAAGCCCCCTCTGTCTTATTTTAGAGTTTATGCCTCAAGGCAAATTCTATAACATTTCAGATACCACAAAGGAAGACGAGACTGAGTCCCAGAATTCCCAGACCCTCTCAAGGTCCACACCTTCTACATACTTGAATACCCAGTGGGCTGGAAGCTGGTAATTTTGTTGCTTTGTTCTGGACCTAAATTTCAATCCTGTTGCTACAATGTGTTAACTGCGTGACTCTGGGCAAGATGCGGTGCTTCTCTGAGCCAATGCTTTCTCTGGGGGGTAATGACAGTAGCTCTTCAGCAGGGTTATTTGAGTGACACATGAATGGCAGGTACAGTAACAGTCAAGTCAGCCTTCACAAGCTAGCTCCATGACACACTAACCTCCTTTGGCTTACAGCATACCCACTTCCCCAGTTTAAACTCAACATCTGATCCTTTCTCATCTCTCCTGCTATGCATTTCTCTAGCTCCCTCATACTTTAACCCTTTGTGAGAGTTGGTTTTATTTGTCAGCTGGACACAACCTAGAGTCACCTGAGAGTCACAATGAGGGGTTGTTTGGTTAGATAAGGTTGGTGCTTGGGCATGTCTGTGGAGAGTCTTCTTGATTGATTTAATTGAGGTGGCAAGATGTGCCCACTGTGGGTGGTTCCATTCCCTGGGCTTGAGGTCCTGGTTTGTATGAGAGAAAACTGAGCACTACTATGCAAGCAAGCGGCAGGCATGCATTTCTCTCAGCTCTTGACTGTGGATGTAATGTGAAGAGCTATTTGATTTCCCCACAACAATTTCTCTGTAACCTGGTCCAAGTGTGGGAGAGCCGACCCTGAGGGTATGAAAGCAGGAGAACTGGCCCTGCCCCTTGCTCACCACCCCTCCCTGCAAGGAGTGAACCAGCCTGGTGCAATGCTGAAGAGCTCACCCTGGTGGTAAGGAGCGAGTGGAGGTTGATCAGGGCTGATCAACCCTGCAACTACTCAGGCCCGGAACCAGGGTTATGAGTTGGCCCACCCCAACACCCACCCCATCGATGATCTGTGGGATCGAGTGAAGGGACTGGTCCTGCAGATCCAAAGCTTCAGGATCTCCACAACACAAACCAACAACAGGATATCCAAGAGGAGTCCCAGTGAGGGCCCAGCACTGATAGTGTAGCAGAAACCAGAGGCCTCCAAACAGACCAATGACTCTTTGCAATGAACACTTGCAAGTAAAGATACATGGACTAAAGGATTTACTGTGTGACTCACTGTGTCACACTCCAGCTTCCCTAACAAGATTTTTCCTTTTTTCCATTTTTTTCTTTTCTCTTTTCTTTTTGACTCTCTCTTAAATTTTATTTTATTGTTGGGGGGAGGTTGCAAGGGCTAAGGGTGGATATAGTGGGGCAGGGAAATGAATGGGATGGAAATGCATGATGTGAAAGACATGAAGGATAAATAAAAAGAAAGTTGAAAAAAGATGAAAAAGTCTCTTCCTCCTTTAAGTTATTTTTTGACAGAGTACTTTATCATAACAACAGAAATGAAATTAGAACACCTTTTGACTGTCTTTTTTTTTCCTTTTGAGACAAGGTCTTGCTATGTAGTGTAGGCCCATCTGGAGCATGGATCCTGCCTTGGAGATCTTGCCCCCAGAGTGCTAGGATCATAGGAGTGGGCCATCCGGCCTGGCTTCAAATGTTTCTCGTCTGATTTTTCTTTTGCTGTTTGAATGTCATTCTAAGGAACGGTACTTCCATTGAGACAGGGCCTCTCGCTAGAGGCTAGGCTGGCAGGCAAGCCTCAGCGATGCTCGTGTCTCTACCTTCCCAATGCTGGGATGACAAGCATTTGCCCCCCTGTCTGGCTTTTCTATGTGGGTTCTGGGAATTGAACTCAGGTCCTTGTGTTTGTGAAGCAAGTGCTTTATGAACTCAGTCGTTTGCTGTATTTCTTCTTTTTCTCTTAGGTGACTCTGGTCCACTCATGCACTGATGCTCAACCCACTGGCATCTCCAGCCAGGCTGCTTCCCTGACACCAGCCTCCCAGACCACATCTCTAACAGGCTGAAACAAGAGGAGGGAAGGACGACAAACAGACCAAACCTAACTGAGAATGGCTTCTTCAGTTTGTAAAGGATGGAGAAAAGAAGAGTGGTTTCCTGGCGTCTGAAAATAGCATGAAATTCTGCCAGACTTTTGACACAGACCACTTATTACATCTACTTGGGAGGCTGAGGCAAGAGGATTGCAAGTTCAAGGCCAGCCTGGGAAACTTAGTGAAACTTTGTCTGAAAATAAAAAGAAAGCTGAGGATATATCTAAGGGATAAAGCGCCTTCCTAGTGTGCATGAGGCCCTGGGTTCAGTCTACTGGGGAAAAAGCTAAGTGTGGTGATTCATACCTGTGGTCTCGGTACTTAGGCTGCTGAGGCAGGAGGACTGCTGTGATTGAAGGCTAGCCTAAACTGCATTGCATAGTCCTGTCTCAAAAACAAAAATGATAAGCTAGGTGTGGGGACTCATGGTGTAATCCCAGCACTTAAGAGACAGAGACAAAAGGATCTTGTCTGGGCCAATAAAATGGCTCACTGGGTCAAGGTGCTTGCTGTCAAATTTGATGACCTGAGTTCTACCCTGGAACTCACATGGTAGGAAGAGAAGAGAAAATTAGCTGTCACGAGTTATCTGCTGACTTCAACCTATGTGGCCATGGCGTGCATGTATCTTACACACACACACACACACACACACACACACACACACACACACACACTAAATAAATAAATAAATAAATAAAAATAAAATTAAAAGAGACTGCATAGACTTCTTATTTAAAAAACAAAGTCCAGCCTTGGCTACATAGCAAGTTAGAAGCCAGCCTAGGCTACATGAGAACCTATCTCAAAAAGCCCAACCAAAACACACAGAAAGAAGAGACGGAGATGGAGGAGCGGGGAGAAGGAAGGAAGGAAGAAGGGGAAGAGGAAGAGCAAAGCCGAGGGCATGAAACTCAAACGCCGGTGTCCATGAATGATGCTCAGCTGGACGGCAGCCACACTCAGGTGTAGCATGGGTGTTTTCACTAGCAGGGGCAACACTGACCATGTGCTCCACAAAAAGCCTGAAACAATTACCATTCTGCATGCTCTAAACCCTTCAGAAATGCTGCTCTCCCTTCACAGGTATTATTTCCTGGCAAACATTCTAAATCTGAAGTGCTCACAACTGAGCCAGTGATATCCCTCCTTAATTATGAGAGAAATAAGAGAAAACAAAGGAATTTAAACAAAATGCCCGCTCTTCCATCTCATGAGCAGATAGATATCCCTCATTGCCAAGTGCTCTGGTCAAAGCTTCATCATCACATGGGATTTCTCACCTGAGGTGTTTTTTTTTTTTTTTTTTTAATTCCCCAGGGGAATGTAGATAATGTATGGAGACAATTTACAATTTTGGTTGTCACAACTGTTGGGGGGTGGGCGGGACTAGACAGAGAATAGAGAAGCAGATCAACATCCTACGGTGCACAGCTCAGCCCCCGCCACACAGAATTCTCAGTTCCAAAATGTCACCAGGGCCGAGGTTCAGAAACCCCGCCTCCAAGACACCCCTCATCAGCTCTCTCTCTCAGATCCCACAGTTGCTCCGTCAGCAATGCCTTCCACCAGGAACTTTGGAATATACTGTGAATTCAAACCACAGCTCCCACATTCTCCCTTTCCAGCCTCCCCTTAGCCATTTCTCAATGCAGCAGCAAGAGCCATCCTGTTAGAACTTAAGCCAACTCCCATGGCTTCCCTACTCCAGAGCAGTCAATGGCTCCCACCGCCAAGCAAAAGCTGGATCTTCTGTGGGATACACATGAATCTGTGACATCAAGAGCCTGTTATCTCCTGACCATAACATTCCTCTCTCCTTCACTTGTGTCCCAGCCACACTGGCCTCCCACTGGCGGCCAAACGCAGATTCACGATCACCTCAGGGCCTTTGCAACTACTATTTCCACAGCCCATACACCCATGTGTCTCCAATCTCACTTCTTTCAAGCCACCAACCAATGTCAACTGCTACGTGAAATGCCTCCCAGCCTTCTTGATTAACTCACATGTATAACCCTGATATCTGCCTCTCTCCATTTCTGCTTTTTCTCTATTTATTTCCATTAGTCTTTCTCTCTCCTTGCAGAGCAGAAGATATTTAAAGTCAGAGATTTGTATGTGTTTTGGCCCCTTATTGCTCTTGAGTCAACAAGGAGAACCTGGGGACCGTGGAGATGGCTCAGTGGGTAGAGATGCTCGCTTCCAAACCTGAAAACCTAAATTCAGTTCCATGAACTTATGTGGTGGAGGGAGAGAAATGACTCCCGCAAATTCTCCTCTGATATCTACCTGCACACTGTGATACACATTCAGCTCATTCTGAGACATACACACAAAATTAAAAAGTACAGAGCCTGCTACACAGTTCAAAGCCAATAAAAACTGATGGATGGATGGATGGATAAATACATGGATAAACGAGTGAGAGAATGAATGAATGAATGGATGGCACACATTGTCATGGAGGGTTCCTGTGCAAACTCCCATAGTTGGCTCTGTACTTCATGCCTGGTCAGACCAAAAGAGTGGACACGAGTGACATGTCCCCCTGGTGGGGGTGGGGGTAACAGAGAAGAGGAGAGACGTGGGATGACAGTGAGCAGAGGTGACTATGACAGCTGACTGACTTTGTAACCAGATCTGAAAAAGTGTCTGGCCCACTCATATCGGGCCAGTAGGGGTCAGTTCTGAACAACAGCCCTTGGGATCAGATCTTCTGTGATAGCTCGCCGGAAGCCAGAAGGCAGATCTTTAGGGAGCAGTCTCACTGCTTTGAAACGTTGGTGACTGATTTTGGTTTCCCAGTGTGGAACATTCCACAGACTCATCTTCAAAGCCCACCCATTCTCCACTTGAGGTGAGTGATTTGACAGGAAAGAGGAGTCAGGGGCAACAGAAAAAAAAAAGTGTAAAAACTTCAGCTATTGGAGGTAAAGCAGGAGCTTCCAGGTTGCTGGTCTACTCCTTGATGCCACAGATGAGAGCGTAGAGGCTCAGAAAGGTGGAAGGATAGGGGTCACATGGTAAGGCCCCCAGAGTCCTGCTTCCCAGCCCAACACCTCTATACACGTGAAAGACAAACCTGAAATGTGCATGAAAGAATTACTGGCATGGAGGGTGGGCTAGAGAAGGAGCTGAAGAGGAAGAGAGCATGTGTCCTGGACAAGAGGGGCCGGGCAAGGAGTTAGGTTTGAGCCTGAAAGCAGCACAGAGAAAACACTTGGAGGGAGACTGGAGAGCAGCAAGGAGTCAGAGATGAGGAAGCATCCCAGGAGTCTGCTGAGGAAGGCATGAGGCCGTGAAGATGAGGTAGAACTGTCCAAAAGAGAACTAGAAAGACCAGGATGTGAGCTTGAGAGAAGTCCTGTGGGGAGAGGAGCTAAGGGCTGCAGATGAGGAGAGGAAGACCTCCAAGAAGGAGAGTGGGGAAGAGGGACCAGAGGAGGTCAGAAGGCATAGCTCTGTTTCAGTTCTGGGAACCCACAGAGCCAACAGGAGAGCGAAGACACAGAGAAGGGGCAAGAACGGCCAGGGCTGGTGAGATAGCTCGTGGGTGAAGGTGCTTGCTGCCGAGTGGGACAACCTGAGTCCCATCCCTGGGACCCACACAATGGAAGGAGATTATTAACTCCTTCAAGTTGCCTTTTGACTTCCATATTCACACTGGAACTTGTACACACTAGATAAACAGAGATAGATAGCTAGGTAGACAGACAGACAGACAGACAGATAGATGATAGATAGGATAAGAAACATTTAAGGGAGCTGAAGAAGTGACTTAGCAGTGGAGAGCACTCCCTGTTCTTCCAAGAGACCAGAGTCCAGTTCCTAGCACCCATCTCACGCAGCCTACAACTTTTTGATGACTCTAACTCCAGGGGATCAGAGGCCCTGTTCAGGCGCCCATGGGTACCTGAACACGTGCACTCATGCAAAACACTGGCACACACAAATACATATATAGTAATTCCACCTGGCTCACAACCATCTGTAACTCTAGTTCCAGAGGATCCGACACCCTCTTCTGACCTCAGGGGTCACCGAGCATGCACGTGGCACATAGTCGAAACTGCAGACACAGCATCCATACACATCATCAAGTAAAATATAAAATAAAAAGAGAAGCCCAGAAGAGGGTCGGGAGGGAGGACCGAGGAATGCGTGGAATCATAGCACCTCCAGCAGGGAAGCACACACCCCTGGAGACCTTGGGATGGAGACTCAGAACACACTAGCCGTCAATTTGCTGGAGGCACAGGCTTCAGCGAGGTGGCCAGCCAGGGCCTTCCTGCACCCTACCTTCCAAGCAGCATATCCGCCAGAGACCTGAGTGTGTGAGGCCCCCAGGGTCCTTCTTCTCCGAGGAGCCGCTGCCCCCACGGTGGGGCGGTCCGTCCTCACCCGCGGTGAGGTTGGTGGTGTTGCAGATGAGAGCGCGTGTGTAGAGCCAGTAGTCAGTGCTGATGGCGATGGTCATGAGTCCAAAGGCTGCGAAGGCGCCTACGGTGGTCAGCAGTACCTGAACGCCCTTTTCGCACCACAAACCCCTCTCTTCATTCCAACGTTTCAATGACTCCAGTTTGACCACGGGCAGCCGGGGGGCCGTGGGCCACCACCGGGGCAGCGGAGGTGGGGCCGTGCCTGCGGCTGGGGGGGTCACAACACAGGCAGAAGCGGGGGCCTCGAGGGGCCAGAGGGGACGGGGGCAGCGAGCAGGTGGCTGCAGAGGCGGAGGTCAGAGTGAAGCCATGGTCTCCAGCTGGTGGGGGCAAGAGAGAGGGAGTTAATTCTGTGAGACGGCCTCTTTTCTCCCAAAACGGCTTTCCTGCTAGATTCTACTGAAAGATTGCCCCTCATCAGTCCATATACTGAGAGGTCATGACCCAGCACCCTCCATTCCTCTCTTGTGATCACCATTGTCCTCTTGGGAAGCCAACTCTGGATTCAAACGCCACTGTTATCTCCTCCTAAGAAGGCCTCTGTCTCTGCTCACTCCTTAGTTTCCCTGGCCCCGTTACCAGCCTTCTCACATACAGTAACACACACACACACACACACACACACACACACACACACACACACTGTAGGACCACTGCTTAGGAAAGGCCTGTCTGTAGGTCTCCAATTTTGCCTCTGGTATCTCTCCAATTTAGGAGCCACAGTGTCAGCTGGGGATGTAGCTGGTAGGAGCTGGCCTAGCATGAATGAAAGCCCTGGGTTTGATCCCATCCAGAATATAAATGGGGCATGGTGGTATATGTCTAGAATCCCAGGACTCAGGAGGTAAAGGTAGGAAGATCAGCTCAAGGACATCCTTGGCTACATAGCAAGTTGAAGACCAGCCTGGACTACTGGACACCCCCATCTAAAGAAAAACAAACAAAAATTGCCCACTAACTCCACATTTTGGTTTTTTCATATCCTCCTTGACAGAATACCTCACTCCCCAAAAGTTTCTGCTTCTGGACCTGGCATATCTCCTATAATTTCCTCTACTTAGGAAAAATAAATCCCCCAATCTCTCCAAAAACAAACAAAAACCTTCCCAAGTGAGCCTCACTATTCACAGGAGTCCTAACACTTCCCCCATTTCCTCTAGACAGGCCCCTGTGTCTCAGGATTGGCCTTACCACCTTGGCACATCTTTAAAGTGCAAGAGGATTAAATAAAAATTCTGATGCAGGACTCCTACCCGAGAAATCCCAATTTAATGGGGCTGAGAAGTAGTCAATCACCTAGGGTGTTTAAAAAGCTCCCTGGGGAATTTCCCAATCCCCTAGACTTTGGAAGACATACAGACGCCCTGTCTCTGTCATGTAGACTCCCGCAGTCCCTCCTGTACCCTCGTGCCTCCTTCATCCACCTCCCTTCCAACCCCAGCGCCCTGCTATGTTTTTGACTCAAAGAAAACTCCGCACTCAGTCTTGCTTAAAAGTATTGGGAACCTGGCCTCTGTTCTCCCTACAACTCACACAAACTCATCTTTCCGTTGCTTTTTCTCCTCCATTAAGAAAAATTTGCTCTGTGAGCTTCACAAGGTTTCCTACTACAGCCATGGCTTCCGCCAGACCCCAATTTCCTCCCATTCAGAAATGCTCTAACATCTAACCTGTCCAAAAATATGGTCACCCTCCCCTGTTCTGCCCAGCATGCCTTGGCTCTTACCCTCAGCACAGACAACTCACCACAGCCTCAGTAGTCTACACTGCAAGGGATCCCCTCAATTCTAGATCTTCTCAGGTGATTCTGAACCCCACTCTCTTCAACATATTAGAACTCGTCATCCCCAACTTCTTTTTTAACATCATAGAGAATCCCCTTCTCTTTTGCCCACTTCTTCCACACACCACAGCTTCCAGCATCTATTTCACGAAGGAAAATCCCCTCTGCAGGCCCGGCAGACTTCTCTGGAATATCCCCAGTCCTTTCCCATAACAGTTTTACCTGTGTAGGAACTTAGCCACCATCATCTCCCAAACACCACACACACACACACACACACACACACCACAAAAAAAAAAAAGAAAAGAAAAGAAAGAAAGCTACAGAACTACAACTCCGTTATGGATAACTCCTTCCCTGTCCGTTCATTTCTGTCTTCTATAAGATCCCGACCATCCGTGTCTCTTCCTGGCTGCCTCTTCCTGGCTGTGTCTCCCTCACCTGTTTCAACCTCTTCCTCTGACTTCTTTCTCAAATCCCCCCGTTAGAAGGAGTCTGGAAGCTCTGAGGATGAGAGGCATCAACTAGAAACCCCGGGTCCCAGTACAGGGTGACCTTGGCCTCCCAGTTTCCTCTCTGGCTCCACCGCCCCCACCAGCTGGACCTGGACCGGGTCTGCTCCCAGGAGGGGCTGTAGAGAAAGGTTGTCTATGGGGGGTGTCTCCATGGCAACAGGGCCTAGTGCCCCACACGTGTGCTCCTGCCTACACACACACACACACACACACACACACACACACACACACACACAGCCCCTTCCTGGGCCCATTCTCAGCTTTCCCGTTTTCCCAGGCTGGCCCCTGACCCGGGCTGAGTTTCCTTCCCTCCTTCTGCCTCCTCTACACATGCCTGTGCCCCTCACCACTACCACAGCAGCCACCTCCACTGTCTTAACAAATTGCTGCTTCCACGGACATGAGCTCTGACCCCAACATGTACCTTCTTCCCAAGCCTCGTGGGCCCTACAACCTGGGATAGGAGGAAAAGGGACCAGGAGGGACTTTCTCCATCATAAAGATTTTAAGAGCTTTTCATTTTTGTCAATTTGAGAGACAATCTGTTTGGCTTTGGGGACTCTTCATTGAGTCCATCCGCAAAGGAGAAAGGAATAGAGGACCCCCTAATTCTAAAGCTTCTGGATAGAAGAGGGTCACAGTCCTTCGTTTGAGAGACTGGATTTTTTTTTTTTCTCAGAATCAGGGGGATTCACGGAACCTTAAATCTACACCCACCCACCTCCGATTAATAAAAAGATCTCTCACCTCAGTTAATGATAGGTCAACTCTCCGATGCACTGGGGAGGGACGTCCAGCCCCTGCTGCCAGCACCCCTCCCCCCAGAAACACCTCTGGGCTTCCCAATTCTCTCTGCTCCCCCCTCCCCCAGCAGCAAGGGACCCAGGCGTCCGACCTGGTTGAGAGGGGATGGAGATGAGGAGGCGTACGAAGAATGGGGGTGTAGAGTAAGGGGGAGGGGAGCTGGGGGGTAGCTCGGAGCTTGGGCCGTCAGGATGAGAGGGTCGGGCTTTAAAAAAAAAAGGTGAGGAGACAATTTGGTTCTCGTGTCGCTGGGTAAAGTGCGGAGCTGGAAGAGAGAAGGAGGGAGGAGGGAGGGAGGGGGAGGGGAGCTGCTGAGGGATGGGGGAGCCTCCGAGAGGAGAGGGATGAGGGGGGGAAGGGAAGCGGTTGGGGAGCGGGGTCTGAGTGGCAGAAGGAAGCTGAGGAAGAAGAGAGATAGATCCAGAGAGGGAGGGAGACGGAGAGAGACAAGGAGATCGGAAAGAGAGAGAGACCCAGAGACTGAGAACAGAGGTGGGGGAGGGAAGAATTTGGGGGAGGCAGTGACTGGTAGCAGAAGGAAGTTGAGGAGACACACACAGAGAGAAATATCCAGAGAGAGAAGGGACAGAAGCAGGAAGAGAGACAGAGAGAGAACAGCAAGAGATGAGGGAGAAATAGAGGGGTAGGGGGAGGCTGGGGGAGGGTGTGGGGAGGAGAGAAGAAGAGGGGTCCGGGTCTGGGCAACAGAAGGGAATAGGAGTAAGAAGAGATAGTCATCCAGAGAAGGGGGAGGAGAGACAGATGGGAAGAGAGAGACTGAGAGGATGGAAAGGGAAAGAAATAGAGGAAGGGGTGAGGAAGAAATTGGGGATGGGGGCCAGGGAGAGAGTGAGGAGGGAGAGAAAGACAGAGACACAGACAGAGAGAGAGACAGAGACAGGGAGAGACAGAGAGATTGATTCTGGGAAAGGGGACCAGCTCAGACGCACTGAGGAAGGCAGAGATAGAGGGCACCTCTGCCCCCTCCCACCCGCACCCCCATCCCCCTGATCCTTACCCCCACCCCCATTTCAAAGCCACCACCCCCACCCCCACTAGCCTCCATCTCTTCAGCATGGCTTGCCGCCGCCACCGCCTCTTCCTGTTGTCATAGCAACAGGATCCAGGCGCCCAGCCAAGGTTGGCAGCGGCGGCCGGAAATGAGGGGAGGGCCTTTTTAAAAAGACCCCAGGAATGCTCTCCCCTCTTCCCCGCCCCCCCCCAAAAAAAATCAAGGGGAAGCTCAACTTCTCAGGGTCTTTTTTCTCTTTTCCCAAGTAGCAGGGCCAAAGATTTCTTCTAAATGAACTATAATTCATTTACAAGCATAGCAAGGATTTTGAGTTTTACCAACAATTTTCTTTTTCTTGGTACCCTCTGCTTCTACCGTAGTTTAACCCTGATGGAAAAGGAGGATGCCGTTCGGTTCCCATCAAGACAAGAATCGGGTTGGGGAGCAAAGAGGAGAGATAAATGTGTCTAGGACTGTGCTGGAGAGCTAGGCAACAGTTGTGAGCATAGCTGTCACTTCTAGAACTAACCAGTGAGTATGGGATGGGCCGATCCGAGGTAGAAAATAGATAATTTTAACTTTGGCCTTGGTCCTGATTTTGGAGACCGCCCTTTGCTTCTGGGTGACCTTGGGCCAAACACTTCCTGTCCTAAACTCAGCCACTCTGGGGACCAAAGTTACCTTCAAGTAAAAGGAGAACAACCTGAAAAGTCGCTTTACACATTTTTTAAGACTGGTGCAAATTAAGCTAAATGTGGTGGTGCACATCTGGGATCCCAGGGAGGTAGAGACAGGAGGATCAGGAGTTCAAGGTTGTCCTTGGCTGCATAGGGAGTCTGAGGTCAGCCTGAGCTGCATGGTGGGGGAGAACCACAAAAATCTTAAGAGCTGGCCAAGGTTTGTTTCTGTCTTGAGCTAGATAGTTTAAAACCCACTTTACCTCATGAAATTCTGACAGAATCCTTGGGAAGTGGGCAAGCTAAGATTCTGAGATGTGAGGCCATTCATTCACGATCACACAGGGGATACAGGCGGAGCTGGGATAAAGGAGCCTTTTTGTGGAGAGAGGCCAGCAATGGGTAAGTTTCAGAAACTTTTTTTTTTAGTGCGTGTGTGAGTGTGAAGTGTATGTGAGTGAGGAAAGGTGTGTGCCATGGCTTGCATGAGAAGGTCGGAGGACAACTTGCAAGAGTTGATTCTCTCCTTCCACCCTATGGGCCCTGAACATGAAACTAAGGCAGTCAGACTGGCTTGGCCAGTTCTTAGATGGGCCAAACCATCTCCACCATGGGGGCTAACAGAGGACAACCTATGTTCCCTTCTACCTCATTTACCTGATGTATTTTGTATCTCTGAGTACCCAGTTTCTCAAAAATTCCACTAGTCTTTCTTTTCTTCCTTCTGTTTTTGTTTTGTTTGGTTGTTTCTCTTCAGTTTTTTGAGACAGCGTCTCAGTTTGTAAGGCAGGCTGGCCTGGGACTCACTCTATAGCCCAGGCTGGGCTCAAACTCCAGGCAATCCTCCTGTTTCAGTTTCGACAGGTATCATCAGGACACCAGCTTTCCTTGGTGCTGCTTTAGATATCTCAGTTCGTTTCATTCCCACCATGGCCCCTGAGGGACCGAAGTTGGGAAAAATATCCTTACACTCCTGGTTTAGAAGCAAATAAAAATAACCCCTCAGGGAAAGAAGGGACCTGGAATCCACTTGTCAGTTCTGGGTATATTTTTTTCAGCATCTTTTGCCAGGGAGAAGGATAAAACAGACACAACAATGACAACCAATATAAATTGAACGTTTAATTTGCAGGCTTAGTACTTTGCAGGCATTGGCTCAGTCTTTTCAAGAAGCAATTCAGAGGTTACCCGCATTCTGTTTTATTTCATTATTTTTTTATTTCATTATTTATTTGTTTGCCGGGTTTTGCATGTGTATACATTTGTGTGTGTGTGTGTGTGTGTGTGTGTGTGTGTGTGTGTGTAACAGAGGTCAGTGTTGGATATCTTCCTCAATTGCTCCCCATCATATTTTTTGAGGCAGGGTCTCTCATTGGCTTGGAGCTTGAGGATTCTGTTAGACTGGCTGGCCAGCAGACCCAGGCATCTTCCCGTCTCCTCACTCCTAGAACTGAGATTACAGGCATACCCTGCCACACTTGGGAATCTGAACTCGGGTCCTCATACTTTTGCTGCAAGCTTTTCTCTGGCTGTGCCACCTCCACAACTTCCAGTTATTTCATTTTTCGTTTTCTTAAGACAGGTCCTCATGTGTCCTAGGCTGGTCAGAAATTCACTCTGCAGTCAAAGATGACCTTGAACTTGTCTCTATCTCCTGAACTTCGTGATTATGGGTGTACAACACCATTACCTAGTTTTTTGTTTTGGTTTGGTTTGGTTTTTCAAGACAGAGTTTCTCTGTGTAGCTTTGGTGCCTGTCCTGTCCTGGATCTCGCACTGTAGACCAGGCTGGCCTTGAACTCACAGAGATCTGCCCGCCTCTGCCTCCTGAGTGCTGGGATTAAAGGCTCCATACCCAATTTTTAATTGTTTAATTTATTACATTTTATTTATTTTCTGTGCGATTTCAGGGGGTGGGAGGAATATGCATGGCATGATGTTTATGTGCACACCAGAAGACAGACAATAGGCATTGGTTCTATCCACCAGCAGATCCCAGCGATTGAACTTAGATATTAGGCCAGATGGCAAGCATCTTTTACTCAATGAGTCATATAACCAGTCCTTATTTTTTTTTTTAGAAAAGGTCTTATTATGTAGACCAAATGAGCTTTAAACTTATGGCAGCCTTCCATCCTAGGTCTCCCAAGTGCTGGGATTACAGTCATGTATCACCATATCTAGCTTAGCTCCCATTTTATAGATGTAAAGACTGAGGGTGAGAAAGAGAAGCACATTCCATAGCTTGAGCATGATGTCAGCTGACATCAAAGTTGGATTTCAGATAATGAAAAATAAAGCCAAGGTTTCCCAGCCTTGGTACAAATGACATCCAGATCAGGTGCTGCTTCATTATGGGGTGAATTTTACCTTGTGGGAGATTGAGCAGTAACCCTTGCTGGCACCCACTGAAAGCCAGGATCTGCACCCTCTCTCCAGTTATGACAACCAAAGTCTTCAGACACTGTCCCAAGTCCCTTAAGAGACAAAAATCACCCACAGTAGAGACACACTAACATAAAATAATTAGCCACTGGGGCCTAATTACCAACTTTATTTTTATTTTAAATTAAAATCAATCTCTTACACAAATCAATATTGCTAGTAACTACTTCTTAAAGGAAAGAACCAAAATAGTACATGAGGGATTTTAAGAAAAATAATTCAGCCAATTGTATCCCAAATTCTGTTCCTTATGGAAAGAGCTGTTAGTGGGATTTTGTTGCTGTTGTTGCTTTAGAGTTATGTGTTTTATTATACATATCAGTGTTTGGCTTGCATTGATGTATGTGCACTACATGTGTGCCTCATTTGGGAAGAGGTCAGAAGAGGGAGTCTGACCACCTGGAATTGGAGGTACAGATGATTGTGAGTCACTATGTGGGTGCCAGGAACTGAGCCTGGATTTTCTGCAGGAGCAACAATCACTCTAAACCAGTGAGCCATCTCTCTGGTCCCAGTGTGTGTGTGTGTGTGTGTGTGTGTGTGTGTGTGTGTGTGTGTGTACACGTGCACTCATGAAACACATGCCAGTGCAAGTGTGGATGCCAAAAGAGGGCATCAGATGTCGTCCATCACTGTCTATTCCTTTGAAGCAGGGTCTCTCCCTGTACTTGGACGTGGGGCTTACCTCTTCTCTGGAAGCAAGCAAGCTTTAGAGACCCTCCCCTCCAGTCTCTACCCATCTTGGAGCTGAGGTTACAGAAGTTCACCAGACACCCAACTTCTTGAGTAGGAGCTGAACTATGATGGTCACGTTTGTTCAGGGAGCGCTCTTAAGTACAGAGCCAACTCTCTGACTTTGTAAATGTTTTAAATTATGTCTTCTCTTGGGGCCTGGTGTGGTAGTACTCACCTTTCATCCCAGCACTCAAGAGGCAGAAGCAGAAAGGATCTGTGTGAGGTCCAGGGCAGCCAAGAGTAAGTACATAGTGAGACCCTGTTTCGAAGGGGAAAAAAAGTATTTCTTTTCCGACTTTTCTTGACATTTCTAAATAATAATTATCTTTGAATATGTCTACATGATGCATTATCTATTGTTTTTTGTTTCTCTGATAGAAAATGATTTTACTCACATGGAACTCACTTTTTTTCTCCCTTTCTTCACATATAAATAGTTTTACATTGCTGGTTAATTTTTATATTTAAATGATACATAATTAGAATACTTATTGTTCTGGTGAATAAAGAGAACACATTTCATATTTATTTACTTTAATCTGCTTATGCATTTAAAGAGCTGTTTTTGTTTGGTTTGGTTTGGTTTTCAAAGACGGTCTCACATAGCCTAGGCTTCCCTTGGTTATTCTCTGTAGGCAAGGCTAGTCTTGAACTTGTGATTCTCTTGCCTCTGCCTCTCAAATATTGGGATTACAGGTGCACACTACCATACCTGGTTTATACAATGCTGTGAACTGAATTCACAATTTTGTGCACACACTATGCAAATACTCTACCTACTGAGCCCCATCCCCTGTTCCTCTAATATCCTTGAAAAAGCACACGAACAGGGCCAGAGACATGGGTTCTCAGGTAGACACATTTGCCATGAAAACCTGATGGCCTCAGTTCAACTCTCAGAACCTACATGAAAAGCCAGCTGTTGTGCATGGCTCGCATCTGTAATCCCAGCACTCCTGAGGTGAAACAGAAGAATTTCTCAGAAGTTTGGAGACCAGCTGGAATAGACAACCAAAGAAACCCTGCCTCAACAAGGTGGATGAGCCATCAAAATGGCTCAGCTTGTAAAAGCTTTTGCTGCACAAGCCTAACAACCTGAGTTCAAGTCCCAGGACCCACAGTAGAGGGAAAGAAACAACTCAGAGCTGCCCCCTGACCCCCACATGCACACCCACATTCAGACACACATAAAAAAGACTAATAAATTTACAGGGAGAAAAATATAAGAGAACTGACTCTCAAAAATGTGTTATTTAACCTCTACATGCACGCTGAGGTACATGTATACCTGCACACACACACACACACACACACACACACACACACACACACACATTATACTATAGAGAGAGCCATGGTACAGAGAATTTTGATTGGCAACAAGAAAACAAGGAACTTCTTCTGGTTACAGGACAGTGAATTCTGTACAGCTTTCAGGAGTTTGGTGATCTCTCCCAGCCCAAGCTCCAGATAAGAACAAGCCAATCCATGGTTTCAGGTCTGAGAGACCCTGGCCAGATCACCATATCTTGTTCGACCCTGATCTGCAGAAGCTATGGGATTCTCGGTATGTGTTGTTTGAAGCTATAGGCCTTCTGCTCTTTGGACAGATGACTAATATACCCTGTCAAGCATCACACTGTGAAGGTCACACAAGCTGTTCAGTCACTGTTGCTTTAGTGCTTCCTTGAAGCCTTCTGTTGCAACAGTCAGGCCACATGTAGGTCTATCTGGCCTCCTGGGTAGATGCCCTTTTCTTTCCGGTCCCTTCTGCCTGTGCTGCTCTTCCTTAGACTGCCACCAGCCCACACCACTAGCCCTTACACGTCTTCTCCTTACTCAATTCCCCAAAGACTGTGCAACATCACAGCTGGCCCTGTCCTTCTTCCTCTTAAATTTTTCCATGGCTCCCTGTCATCCTCAGGAGAATATCCAGGCTCCTTAACTGAGTCTTCATGACAAAAACATCAGCTTCAAGGCAGGACATCCTCTCGGCTGTATCCTTAGGATGCAGTTGCTCTCCTACCCTGATCAGCCGACAAGGCTTCCGTCCACTCTTTTTGATGTTGTTTAATTTTTCAAACAGGAATTGATTCATGGCATGTGTGCTGCATGTGCATGTCCTGTTGCAAGTGTGGAGGTCAGAGGACAACATTCAGGAGTCAGTGTTCTCCATTAATGTGGGTTCCAAGGAGCAAACTCCGATCAGCAGTTTTGGTGGTAAGTGCCTTAACACACTCAGTCAGCCATCTCATCGGCCTTCCATCACTCTTCTAAAAATGATTATTTTTAAAAAATGATATGGAGGTGCGTCTGGAGGTGGGGTATGTGCAGTTGCTTCTGGGTGCAGTTTCCTGCAGAGGCCAGAAGATGGCCTTTGATCTCCTGGAGCTGAACCAAACTCAGGAAGCACAGAAAGCGCTCTTAACCAGTGAATTATCTCTCTATCCTCTTTTCCATCCACTCTTAAAAGATTAAACCTCAATGGGGCGTGGTGGTACATGCCTTTAATCTCATCACTCAGTAGGCAGAGGCAGGTGGATCTCTGCGTTCAAGGCCAACCTGGTCTACAGATCTAGTTCTGGGGTAGCCAGGGCTGCACAGAGAAACTCTTGTCTCAAAAAAAATCAAAACAGAACAAGGAAAGAAAGATTCACTGCCGGTGGTGATGCACGCTTTTAGTCCCAGCACTCAGGAGGCAGAGGCAGGCGGATCTTGGGGAGTTCAAGGCCAGCCTGGTCTACAAAGCAAGATCCAGAACAGGCACCAAAACTATATAGAGAAACCCTGACTTGAAAAACCAAAAAAAAAAAAAAAAAAAAAAAAAAAAAAAGATTCACCCTTATCCTAGCTGTGATGGTACACAGCTTTAATCCCAGAATTTTGGAGGTGGAGGCATGTGAATGAGGAATTTAAAGTTAGCTGCATAACAAATTTAAAGTCAGCCTGGGCCATATAAGACCATGGTGTCTCAGAACAAAACAGGAGTTGGAGAAACTTCTCAGTGGTTAACAGCACTTATGGTGCCAGCATAGTGGGTCACGCCTTTAATCCCAGCACTGGAGAGGCATAGACAGGTGGACCTCGGGGAGTTCCAGGTCTACAGAGCAAGTTCTAGGACAGCCAGGGCTACAGAGAAACCCTGCCCTGGGGCGGCGGGGGGGGGGGGGAGAAGAAAGAAAGAAAAGAGCACTTATTGCTTTAGTAATGGACATGGATTCAATTCCCAGCACCCACATGGTGGTTCACAACCATCTGTAATTCCAGTTCTAAGAGATTTGGTACTCTCTTCTGACCTCCGTGGCCACAAAGCACAGATGTGGTACACAGATATACATACATGTAGGCAAAATACTCATACATAAAATGATTAAGTCTAACTTTCCATTTTTTTATATAATTTATTTTACTTCATGTGCATTGGTGTAAAGGTGTCAGATCCCCTGGAACTGGAGTTAGAGACAGGTATGAGCTGCCATGTGGGTGCTGGGAATTGAACCCGAGTCCTCTGAAAGGGCAGCCAGTGCTCTTACCCACTGAGCCATCTCTCCAGCCTCCTCAATTTAGAATTTTAAACCAACAAGAGCTGGTGAGATGGCTTAGCCAGTAGAAGCAATTGTCACCTGATGATACACTGCTGGAAACCTGAGTTGGACCCCCAGAACCCGTGGAAAGGTGGAAGGCAAAAACTGAGTCTGTGAAGTTGTCCTTTGACCTTCAAATATGTGCTTTGGCACATGCACACACACACACACACACACACACACACACACACACAATTCTGTCACACACACTAATAATAAGTAGTTCAATTGATTAGAGTGCTCGTCTAGCATGGATGCAGCCCTGGGTTCAGTCCCCAGCACTGCATAAAACTGGGTGTGGTAGTGACTGCCTGAAATCCCAGCAGTCTAGAGACAACGAGGAGGGTCAAGAATTCAAGGTCGTTCTTGACTCCATATGAGTTCAAGACCAGCCTGGGCTGCATGAGTCCTTGCCTTAAGAACAAAATAAGGTCTAGTGAGATAGCTTAGCAGGAGAATATTCTTACTGCCAAGCCTGACAACCTACGTTCAGTCCCCAAGGATACACATAGTGGAGGTAGAGAACTGACTCTCACAAGTTGTCCTCTGACCTCCACAGGCATGCTGTGGCACATGCACCTCCCAAAAAAATCTGTGAATAAGCCGGGTGGTGGTGGTGGTGCACATCATTAATCCCAGCCCTCAGGAGGCAAGAGGCAGGCGGATCTCTGTGAGTTCGAGCCAGCCTGGTCTGCAGAGTGAGTTCCAGGACAGCCAAGACTACACAGAGAAACCCTGTCTTAAAAAACCCAATAATAATAATAATAATAATAATAATAATAATAATAAATTATGAATAATTAAATATATCCTTTAATATAAAAAAGAGATTCACCTTCAATGCTCTTCCTCCCAGGAAGCCTTCCCTGACCACTGCAGCCTGTATTGCGGCTGTCTGTTTCCGACTTGCCCTGTGCTGCCTTCACCAGCACCCAGGTACCCCACCTAGTGGTTGGTGTGTGGAGTCTATCCTGCCTGTTGGTGCAGGAGCTGATCAAAGACAGGAATCAGTCTGACTCACTTCGGGCCCACCCCCACAGGCAGTCGATGGGAGCCCTCTGTCCAGGGCTCCAAGGCTGGGTGGGTAAGGGAAGGGACGGATGGAGTCTGAGAATGAGTGGGTCTGTCCTCCGCAGTCCCTACCCTGAAGCATCAGTTCTATCCTCCCCTCACCCCAAGCCTCCAGGCCCTTGCATCCTCTCCAGGTGTTTGTCATCAGCCACAGCTGGGGCCTTTGTGTTTCTGGAGAGGAACAGAGAGTGTCTCTCTGCTCTCCTTCCCACCGCATCGGGGAAAGGATGATAATCAGCGCTTCTAGAATGTCCTCATTTGGGGTGAAGTGGAAATGTCCCAGCTCTGGGGAGTCAGGTGGTCTGTGTTTCACAGGCTGTTTTTCCTGGTCTCCGCCCAAGTCACCCAGAGCCAGTGCCTCATCCTCTACCCACTGGGCCTCCTGATCTGTATCAGGGAAAGGTTGCCTGAGTGAGCCCCCTCTGAATGGGACATTCTACAACCGAAATTCCAAACAGCATACCCGGAGAGTCTTGGGAGAGCTGTGACGATGTTCACAAAGCTCCTGAAATTATGTACAGAATTTTGTGAGTATGTGTATCCCCCCAATGTACTGGAGGTTCGTAGCTTTTATCTGATTCCCAGAGGGATCTCTAATGTCTGCATTAATTAAAAAAAAAAAAAGCAGAGGTTGGGGGTGTGGCTCAGTTGGTAGAGAGTGGCTGCCTAGCATGGATGAAGCCCTGGGTTCGATCCCCAGCACAGCATAAACCAGGCACAGTGGTGCCCCCTCAACCATAATCCTAGTACTTGGTGGGTAAATGCAGGAGTGTTAGAAGTTCAAGGTCACCTTTCCAATACGAAGTGAATTGGGGCTAGTTTAGGCTATGTGAGTCCTGTTTTTTTTTTTTTAAAAAAAAGATAGATAGATAGGTAGATAGATAGATAGATAGATAGATAGATAGATAGATAGATAGATAGACAGATGGCAGGTAGGTAGATTGAAGAACAGATGATAGATATGGCAATAGAAAAGAATGGAAAAGACAGAGGGACAATATAGGTGAATAGGTAATGCCTGGAGTCAGTAACTGGAACTTCACTACAATCAGATCTTAGACCAGAAGAATCTTTGCTATGGATGTTGGGCAATGCCTACCCACACCTTTGCAGAATCCTTACAGATGCCAGTCTGACAAATGCCAGTCTGCCATCTTAACTTGTACAGAAATCACTTTTTTTTTACCCTGGAGGCAAAATCATCCCAGGTGAGAGCCACCGGCCTAAAAGAAGAAACTGCTAATGGTCACGTCATCTGGGGATGAGGTTGGAACTAAAAAGGATAAAAATAGGAAAGTCATTTTGTTTATCTTTCTTTTCTATTCCTATTTTATTTTCTTTATTTTCTGATACCAGAGGTCAAACCCAGAACCTTGTGCATGCTAGACGGTTGTTCTACCACTGGGTCACATCCCGAGCCTCTGACGTGTATCAGGCAAGGTGCTCTGCCCTCTAACCCACCATCAGGACACCCCTCACTAGCAGATTCTAGGCACTCCACCTCTGAGCCGAGAGTCTAGCCCAGCTATTGTCTTACAGCCTTCTCTCCTCCTGAAACCCTGTCCCCTGTCTTAAAAGAAAAAAAAGTTACTGTTTATTTAGATGTATGCCTGTGTCTGCGTAGATTAAGTGCATTGCCCTGAGGGGCCAGAAGAGGGCGCCAGTTCCCCTGGAGTTGAAGTTACAGGCAGTTGTGAGGCACCCAACTCAGTCTTCTGAAAGAGCAGTATGCACTCTTAACCTCTGAGCTCTCTCCAGTCCTAAAAACTTCTTAAGAAAAAAAAAGCATTTTTAAATATTTATTTTTATTTAATGTACATGTATGAGTGTATGTCCACATTTAATTTAATTTATATGCCAGTGCCTACGGAGGCCAGAAGAGGGTGTCAAATCCCTCAGAGGGCTTGTGAGCAGCTCAACATGAATGCTGAGAGTGGAACTTTGGTCCCCATGACTGAACAGTATGCAATGACTGAACAGTACGCATTCTTAACCACAGAGCCATTTTTCTGGCCCCAGAACCCCCCACACACCCCCGTGTGTGTGTGTGTGTGTGTGTGTGTGTGTGTGTGTGTGTGTGTAGGTCAGAGGACCGTTTAAGGTGTCCTTCCTCAGCCAATGTCCATCTATTTTTACTTTTTAGATATAGTTATTTTATATGTATGAGTGCTTTTTTTGCCCACCTGTATATATTTACACCATGTGCTTGCCTGGTGCCCTCAGAAGTTAGAAGAAGGTGCCACATCCCCTGGCACTGGAGTTACAGATGTTTATGAGCCACTGTGTAAGTGCTAGGAAGCAAACCTTGGTCTTTTGCAAGAGCAGCGGGTACTCTTAATTGCTGAACTGTCTCTTTGACCTCAGGATTTCAAGTTTGAAGCTAGCCCAGGCTATTCAGCAAGTTTCCATGCAGCCTGGACTCCACAGTGAAAGACTGTCATAATAAATAACTAGACCACAGCATGCTTACATAAGCAACTTGCTTTAGTGAAAACTCTCTAGGGGGTTCCAAAACAAAAGAAGCATATGCAGATGCATTATAAAATCTATCCAACCTTTGTCCTAGTGGAAGAAGGGGCGGCTGGTGTGGCGACACTGAGCCCTCAGCCCAGCTACTTGTAAGACTAGGCAGGAGGATAGTAAATTTGAGGCCAGCCTCAGCTACTGGGTGAATTCAACACAAGTCTGGGCAAATTAGTGAGACTGTGTCTCAAAACAGAAATTCAGAAAGGACTAAAGATGTAGTTCAGATATAGAGCCCTTGCCTGATATGTGTGAGGGCCTGGATTCAGGTGAAGTCCCACTTATTTGTCTATTTGATTATCTTCATACTGGCTCTAACTCAGCTGTACTCTATATTTCATAAGGAAATAATAGTATAAGGGGGAAATAAATTGATTTAGTCCCTGTTTTACTTTATTTCTTATTTCCTTAAATCTTTAAAAAGATGTGTGTGTGTGTGTGTGTGTGTGTGTGTGTGTGTGTGTGTGTGAATGTGTGTGTGCAGTACCTGAGGAGTCCAGAAGGGGGCATCAGATTCCCTGGAGCTGGAGCTACAGGCAAGTAATGAGCTTGAATCATACGCTTTGGGGAACTGAACTTTGATCCTCTGGAAGAGCAGTATGTACTCTTAGCCACTGAATAATTTCTCCAGCTCTTAATCTATTATCACCACTACTATCATTATTGTTGTTGTTATTGTTATTATTACTGGAAGTGGGCATGTGGAGGTCAGAAGACAGCTTTCAGGACTCAGTTCCCTCCCACTCTGTGGGTCCTGGGAACTGATCTCTGGCCTTTAGGCTTGCGATGCAAGAACCTTTACTGACCCCCGAATTACTCTGTGTGTGTGTGTGTGTGTGTGTGTGTGTGTGTGTGTGTGTGTGTGTGTGGTGTTTGTTTGTTTGGACAGAGTCTCTGTGTCAAACTGTTCTCAGACTCCATGTATAGCTCTGCCTTGGACTCCTGATCCTCTGTAGTTTACCTCCTGAGTGCTGGGGTTATGGATGTGTGTAGCTACACCCAGGTCTGTGGAAAAACTTTGAACTTATAATCCTCCTCCCTCCAGATTCTGAATCTTATAGCTTTTTAAATTAAGTCCCAAGGATCCCACAGGGCCTCTGGGTCACAATTTGAGCACCACTAATGTGTGACACTCTTCTGTAAATAACGTAAGATGCAGGACACTGTGAAAAATGGTCTCACAGAGAGAAGTGTGGCTTCCTCCCGTGCATAAAAACATCCTCCCTTTTCATGGGTGAGTAGGACAGGCTCAGGGACTCCCAGGATTCAATTTTAGCTTGGTGATTTTTCTAGCTGTGTGACAAGGAGAAAGTTAATTAACCTCTCCATGCCCTAGGATCTCATTTACAAAATGAGATGATAATAACTATCAAGCCTCCATGGGTTACGGGATGTAAATGACTTAAAGCAAAGTGGCCAGTGACAGGAAGCACTTGCTAAATTATGCAACTGATTTATGCAAACTATTGTTATTAAGTGGCCTTGGAAAATAGTCAAGAAGGGTTATATAACTGATATGAAACTGGCTCCATTCCACGTGTGTAGTTGGAAGGTGGAGAACCCTGTGCCTTCTGTGATGACTGTTATATAAAATACACACATACGTGCTTCCTGCCCACCTGTGTGTGCATTTAATCTCACACCTGTATGGGCAAAAACACACAGAGTGTTTCTCAAATGATTTGCTCCAAGGTCATAGTACTTGCTGGAGACACAGCTCAGTTGGTAGAATGTTTGCATAGCACACACAAAGACCTGGGTTCAATCACCAGTGTCATAAGGCAGATTTGATGGCAGATATGATGAATTAGAGGCTAGCCTGGGATACATGAGACTGTCAAAAAAAAAAAAAAACCAGCAACAAACAGAATTCTGATAGTACCTTGGCAAAGGTTCTTGCTGATGGTGGCTGTGCTGGATAGTTTTATGTCAACTTAACACAAGCTAAAGTCATCTGAGAGGAAGGGACCCCAGTTAAGAAAATGCCTCCATAAGATTGGGTTGTAAGCAGGCCTATAGGACATTTTCTCAATTAGTGGTTGATGGGGAAGGGCCCAGTCCATTGTGGGTGGTGCCATCCCTGGGCTGATAGTCCTGGGTTCTGTAAGAAAGCAGGTTGAGCAAGTCAGTAAGCAGCTCCCCTCCATGGCCTCTGCATCAGCTCCTGGCTCCAGGTTCCTGCCCCGCTTGAGATCCTGCCCTCACTGCTTTTGATGATGAACTGTTATATGGAACTGTGAGTGAAATAAACCCTCTCCTCCCCAAGTTGCTTTGGTCCTGGTGTTTCATCACAGCAATAGTAACCGTAACTAGGACAGTGGCGGAGATAGCTTGTTGGTTTGCTGTGTAGCCTGACGATCTCGTTTCTATCAAGCTGAAAGGACCCACTAAGCCACACAGTCTTCCCACTTGAATTAAACTAATCTAGACAATCTATCACAAGCATGCTTGGAGGCCTGTGTTCTGGAAGATGCTAGGTCCTACCAAGGTAACAAAAGTGAACTTAACTTTCTGTTTTCAAGATTTGTATCTATTTCTTTATTCCTTTATTCAGTGTGTGTGTGTGTGTGTGTGTGTGTGTGTGTGTGTGTGTGTGTGAAATGCCCCTGTGTGTACATGTAGATATACACACCTGTGTGTACAAGGAGAGGCCAGAGGAGGGCATGGCATCTCTGCTGTATTCCTTTTGAAACAGGCCCTCTCACTGGCTCACTAAGCTAGAAGCCAGAAAACCCTAGCAACCCTCCTCTCTGCCCCTCACAGCACTGGAGTTCCAAGACCACGTGGCCATGCCTAGCTTTTTCCGTGACAGACTGAAATCTGAACTCAAGTCCTCCTTCCTAGATGACAAGCGCTCCTACCCAGTGAGCCATCTCCACAGCCCACAACCTCACGTTTTTTCAAAAAAAAAAAAAAAAAAAAAAGAGAGAACATCGACTTCAGGATTTTAGGTTACTATATTCTGTACAAATAGCAGCAGCCAGCACTTGTACCATCACCTCCCATGCTGCAGGCAGGACAGACAGCACCAATCGATCAGCATGGCAGACAGCACCAATAGATCAGCATGGCAGACAGCACCGACAGGTGGGGACATCCTCTCCTCCTGAGCAAACGTGTGTTCAGAATCCTCTTAATACTGTGTTCCAAGCCACACTAGGAATCAATTAGTCTCAACAAAGACGCTGAACTGTGTTTGCCATTGCGAATCTCAAGTCTGACCTTCAGAAATTCCTGGAATCATGGAGAATGACTCAGAATGTATTTCCCTCCAGGGAGTCTGACCCTGCTGAATCTGAGTTCTTTCCTGAGAACCTCCCTAAACCATCCTCCCTGTTCCAGAGGGATTTGGAATCATTCTAAACCATCCCCCTCATTTTTTTTTTTCTTTTTAAATAGAAAAGGAAACCAAAGCCTTGGAAATTAAAAAGACTTGCTCAAGGTCACAGCATGAGTTTGCATAAAATACGCGGTGGTAGAACGTATAGCAGCTGGGGACAGCAAAATGGCTCAGCAGGTAAAGGGGCTTGCCACCAGGTGACAGACAACCCGAGTCCAATCCCTGGAAGCCACATGGTAGAAGGAGAGAACTGATGCCTGAAAGCTGTCCTCTGACCTCCACGTGGGCACCTCACATGCATCCCCCTCCCCTCTGTATTTTTTTTTTTAATGTAACAGCTAATTGACTGTGACTCAAGGAAAGCCTGGGCATGGGTCACCTCATCTTCCAATGCCTCCACTTCTTCACTTGTAACATGGGGGTTAGTGGGAAAGCTGAGTCCACAGGATGGTGGGGAAAAACTAATGACTGAGTAAATAAAAAACGTTACCTCAGTAGGGCGGTGGTTGTGAGCCAGGTGTCACGGTGGCAGGGCCATTATCGCACAGACGAGGCAAAGAACGAGGGGAGGACATCGTAGTTCTTTGCAATAGTTTTCAAAATTAAGCTTATTGGGGCCACAGGGGAGGGGAGAGGGGAGGAGGTCGTTGCCAGTGGTAGAGCACCTGCCCAGAACCCCCTAGTGAGGGACTGGGGGTGTGGCTTAGCTACTGAATTCTAGCCTTGCGATCAGGAGGTCCTTGGTTCCCTGAATTCAACCTCTAAGAGAGAGGTGTGGAGAGAGAGAGAGAGATCTCGGTTGTAAATCTATCAGCGACTTAATATTTTGGCTGTTCTCAGTCTCTCTCTATAGTGGAACTGCAGCCCTTAGAATCCAATTTTGAGCCTCCCTCCATCACCTGTACAAACAGTGGTAATTCCTTCATACCCACCACTGTGAACGGCTAATGGGATTATGTTCAGATCGGAAGCATCTGCCTCACGGTAGCTGTCCAATAAATAGTTGGGGTGGATTCTTTCAAACGTAGCAAACGGGCCCAGCATGCGGGAAGCCCACTCTTGCCTTGTACCCGGGAAGGAAGCTCAGGTGTGGGAGCCAGACTGACTTGGTACCAGTCAAAGGCTGTCAGTTGGTATAAACGCTCTCAGATGAGTCATTCACCTCGCTGGCTGAATGGGCGCGAGGAGGCCGGTAAATTCAACAGGGGGTCTCGGAAGAAAGTCAGACGGAGCAGTGTGGGTGATGGTGACAGTGATGGGTAGTCAGAGGCTTATCAAGAGGTGGGGGTTTTTTGTTGTTTTTGTATTGACCTTAACATTGTTGTCATTTATTGTCCTCGTACAGGGACTGAATTATAAGGTGACGATTAAATTAAGTAACCTATATAACTTTTCAACACTCCCCCCCCCCCTTCCTCTCTCAGTGAGCCCTGAAGCTCTCTTCACAGCCAGTGAGGACCTTGAACGCCTGTTCCTTCTGCTCCCATCTCCTGGCCTGGCTGAGAATGAAACTCAGGGCCTCAGGTATGCTAGGCAATCACTGTACCAGCTGACCTACAGCCCAAGTCCTCAAGTAGTTTTGTTTGTTTGTTTGTTTTTTGGTTGGTTTGGTTTTTTGAGACAGGGTTTCTCTGTGTAGCTATGGCTATCCTGGAACTCTCTCTGTAGCCCAGGCTGGCCTCAAACTTAGAGAGCTGCCTGCCTCTGCCTTCCAAGTACTGGGACTAAAGGTGTGCGCCCCCGCCACCCAGCTTATTTTTAATTTTATTATTATTATGGGGAGAAAGGGAAGTAATCTCAAGCATTCCATTGCAAGAGTGGGTTCTAGAACTCAAGCAGAGCCATCTTGGTGGGCTTATTTTGTTTTTTAAGAAAGCCTTGAAAGTTTGCCTAGAACTTGCAGCAATCCTCCTGCCTCTGTCTCCCAAGTCCGGAATTACAAACCTTGTCATGTGGTGTTCTATTTTTGAAGACAAGGTATTACTTAGTCCTGGCTGTCCTAGAACTCACAGAGATCTGTCTGCCTCTGCCTCCTGAGTGCTAGGTTTGAAGGTGTGTGCCATTCGAAAGATCTAGTCAGAATAATTTAGCACTTTACCCTCAGGAGACACCAGTACCATAAGCCCGTTGTTTCCGATGCCCTCCCTTTTGTTAGGCAGAGACGTGTTTGAAATAAAGTTTATTGAAGTTTCTGTCGGTATTTACATATGGTACACGGTAAATAACAGAGCCAGGCCCCCCACCCCACCATTTCCCCACCCTTATCGCTTCCCTCCCCCTCCCCCAGCCTCATTAAAAATCGCTGCTGCGTAAAGACAGGTTATAACTGCTGCGGTCCCCCACCCCCCTCCCACCTAAGATGCAAACTAAAAGCCCCGGCCCTCCCTGCCCCCCTCCCCCCACCCTGGGGCCGTTCTGGTTCCGTGTGTTAACACTGTGCTACCTCTCCCCTCCTCCCCTAATAAAGGGGGTGGGGTGGGTGGTTTTCTGGCGACCCCCCCCCAATCTGTCCAAGGGGGCAGACGGGCCCTTGAAAGAGGCCAGAGTTGGGGGATCTGAGATAGGAAGAGGGACATGGATGAGAGGGAGTACCAGAAAATGGAAGACAGAGGTTTTGGGGGGTGTTAACCCCCGCTACTACCCCTCCCTCCCCCGACGGGACCTCGAGGGGGGAGAGGTGGGCACAGGTGTGGAGATAGCATGAGGGAACCTCCCTCCACCCTGGGGTCCCATCCTTGTTTGGTGTGAGAGGCTGGATGCACCTAGGGGCTTCGGATGAGCAAGTGGAGGAAGGAAAAGAAGAGGAAGAAGAAGGAGAGGAGGAGGAGGAGGAGGAGGAGGAGGAGGAGGAGGAGGAGGAGGAGGAAGAAGAAGAAGAAGAAGAAGAAGAAGAAGAAGAAGAAGAAGAAGAAGAAGAAGAAGGATCCCTTCGAAGGAAGAAAGAAGATTACCTTCCTTCCTGAGGACAAAAGAAAGAGAGGGAATGGAGTCTGCCGGAGGCAAAAGAAAAAGAAGTCAAGGTAAGCCATAGTCATATCCCTGCAGCCCCTGACCCGACCAGCAGATGTGGGCAGAGCAAGCTTCTCCCCACCCCACCCCACCCCACCCCACCCCCGAGACCAGGGACCTGCAGGCCACGTGGTGTTGTGCTAGGAAAGAATCGATGGGAGTTCAAGGGCATTCTAGTGGCTATCACACCCACTCTCCAGCCCAGCACCCCTGCGCGGAAGCGGTAGTCTGAAGGGGTTCGGGGGGAGCTAGATGCAAGATACCACCAGAGGATAGTAAACTGGGTTAGAGATAACAGGTGGGGAGGGACCAGAAGAGGGACCCCCGAGACGGGCTCACGGCCGGGGGGGGGGGGGGGGGCGGTTGTTGGGCGGGTGGCCGAGATCATCTGGAAGTATAATGGACCAACGAGGAGAGGTTGGAGCCATTGAAATGAGGATGATGGGTTGGGGCCTGGAGATGGCACAGCATCCCTCAGCCAAGAGTCCCTTAAGGTATTAAGGAGGCGGGAGGCGCGGATGAGGGGAAAGAAGGAGGAGGAGAGGGAGGGAGCCCGGCCTCAGCACGGTGAAGTAGAGATGTGGAGGTGGTCGGGGTACTTGATGGCTGGAGGGTAGTTTTGCGTCATCTGGATGGAGACGTCGCTGGAGATGTCGGAAGGGCTGCGACCACGACGCCATGCCTCGGGCTGCAGAAACTGGCCGGAGTAGTCAGAGCAGTCGCTGAGACGCGGGCGGTAGAAGGCCGGGTGCGGGCGGTACATCTCTTCCTCCGCATAGCGCTTGGTGAATAAGTACACCGACATGACTCCGGCCCCCTGTGGCAAGGCACCGTCAGAATCCCAATGGCAGCTTTCTGCCACTTCCTCTACCAAAACCCAGGAGTTACAGTTGCATATCACCCCCCAAGACCTCTGCAAAACCCAAGAGGCCCCAGTCCTCATCTCCTCCAGGACGCCAAGAATTAGAACACTCAGATTTCAGGGGTTAGACCCACAGTCTAACCCACCTCCCTCATAATACAGGCATATCCCCAGCCTCCTCTTCCTTCTGGACCCCGGAATCAGACTGCCAGACCCTCCCATGTCAAAGCAGAGAGACTGGTCCCCCAGCTCAGCCCTTTCCGGGGACCAAGGGCTCCCCATCCTCCTCCAAAACTTCAAGGGTCCAACCCACAGGCTTTCCCTCAGCTTTTTTCCTCTCAAGACCCCCAGGAGCTAGAACTCCCACTCTTTTCTCTCTGGGACCCAGAGACTCAAAACCTACAGAATTCTTTTCCTCTTGGGCACAGGGATCAGATCATCTTCTCTTCAGGGAGTCCTGTCCCGGGGCTCCTTCTCTCTGAGAAACCAGGACTCCCACCTCTAAGACCTCAGAAGGTCCAATCCTCAGGCTTGTTGGTTTGTTTTCTTGCCACAAACCCAGAAGGCCCTATCTTCAGATCTCATCTGCCCCAGACCCCCAGGAGCTGGAACACCCCGACATCCCCACCTCCTCCTTCAAATTGGTAGTTCTGGGCCCAACACATCACCTCTTTGAGAAGGAAAGAGGAAGCAGCGAAGGCAAACGACCACCCGTATCGATAGTGAAAGTACTGCTCCGAGCTGCTGGGCCTGTTCATGACCTCGTCATTGATGCTGGAGATGTACAGAACCAAACCCACCACCAAGGAGAGACCTGAGGGGAGAAGGGTGCCAGGAACATGAGAAGGGAGCACCCCCAACTCCGGTTTACTGCTTTCCTTCCGGCTCTGCCCTGTATCTAGACTAACCTTACATGCAAGCCCTCCACCTCTGAGCAATGGCCCCCATCACTGGGGGATTCTAGGCGGGTGCTCCACCTCTGAGCAATGGCCCCCATCGCTGGGGGATTCTAGGCGGGTGCTCCACCTCTGAGCAATGGCCCCCACCGCTGGGGGATTCTAGGCGGGTGCTCCACCTCTGAGCAATGGCCCCCACCGCTGGGGGATTCTAGGCGGGTGCTCCACCTCTGAGCAATGGCCCCCACCGCTGGGGGATTCTAGGCGGGTGCTCCACCTCTGAGCAATGGCCCCCACCGCTGGGGGATTCTAGGCGGGTGCTCCACCTCTGAGCAATGGCCCCCATCGCTGGGGGATTCTAGGCGGGTGCTCCACCTCTGAGCAATGGCCCCCATCGCTGGGGGATTCTAGGCGGGTGCTCCACCTCTGAGCAATGGCCCCCACCGCTGGGGGATTCTAGGCGGGTGCTCCACCTCTGAGCAATGGCCCCCACCGCTGGGGGATTCTAGGCGGGTGCTCCACCTCTGAGCAATGGCCCCCACCGCTGGGGGATTCTAGGCGGGTGCTCCACCTCTGAGCAATGGCCCCCACCGCTGGGGGATTCTAGGCGGGTGCTCCACCTCTGAGCAATGGCCCCCACCGCTGGGGGATTCTAGGCGGGTGCTCCACCTCTGAGCAATGGCCCCCACCGCTGGGGGATTCTAGGCGGGTGCTCCACCTCTGAGCAATGGCCCCCACCGCTGGGGGATTCTAGGCGGGTGCTCCACCTCTGAGCAATGGCCCCCACCGCTGGGGGATTCTAGGCGGGTGCTCCACCTCTGAGCAATGGCCCCCATCGCTGGGGGATTCTAGGCGGGTGCTCCACCTCTGAACAATGGCCCTCATCGCTGGGGGATTCTAGGCGGGTGCTCCACCTCTGAGCAATGGCCCCCATCGCTGGGGGATTCTAGGCGGGTGCTCCACCTCTGAACAATGGCCCCCATCACTAGGGGATTCTAGGCGGGTGCTCCACCTCTGAGCAATGGCCCCCATCACTGGGGGATTCTAGGCGGGTGCTCTACCTCTGAGCAATGCCAGGCACACACAACTAGGGGATGCTAGGCAGGTGCTCTATTACTGAGCCAAACCCCCAGCCTCACAGTGGAGGATTCTAGGCAAGCATTCTACTGCTGAGTCACAAACCCAGCCCCTTACTGGTGAATCTAGGCAAGAATCTATCACTGAGCAACGACCTCTCACTGGTGAATTCTAGAAAGGTACTCTACACCACTAAGCCATGAACTCTGCTTCTCACTGGTTAGAGTCTATGGAAGAATTCTACTGCCGAGCCAGGCCTCCACACTACTCTGTCAGTCACTACTGAATCCTAGGCAGGTACTCCGCAGCTGATTCTCAGCCCCTAGTGGATTCTAGCTGGAGCTCAATCACTGAGCCCTCTTTTTACTTTTTGAGACAGAGTCTCAGAAACTTGCTCAGGCAGGCTATGAATTTTTGATCCTCCTGTCTCAGCCTCCCAAATAGCTGTCATGACAAGCCTGTGTCTCCAGGCTGGACTTCACTTCTGTGTTTTGAAGGACCTCCTGTTCCAGGCCTCGGGTGGGTGTAGAGAACCCAGAAATGAATCCACCAGCTGCCCTCACTCCACCCTACATCTACCATATGAGACCTCAGGGCAAATGCAAGAGGTAAAAGACAGGATAGTGACCACCCATACTGTGCATGGCGACATGTGCTACAAAGTCTGTCCCACTGAACACAATGGGGTCCACAGGAGGCACAAATCTGTCTGGGATAAGAACAAGGGGATAAAAAAAATAGGTCCTTGTCCAAGTCCTAGAGGATGAGATCCAGGGCAAAAATAAGGTGGAGAGCAATACCACATGTCAACCTCTGGCTTTCAAGCATGCACACACACACACACACACACACAAACACACACGTGGGCGCGCACACACACATACACACACACACACAGAGTGTCAGTATTCTTAGGAGGCCTGGAGAGATGGCTCAATGGTTAAGAGCACTGGATGCTCTTTCAGAAGACCTGGGATCAATTCTCTGCACCACAATGGAGCTCACAACTATCTATAACCCAGTCCTAGGGATCTGGTAAAATCAGCTAAAGGGATAACTACATAGCCTTGGCTCTACTAAAAGTCATGGTAATATATGAGTTGTGTCTTATGTGAGTTACACCTTAAATGTTTAAAGCCTATGAATGCCATGCCTATGAGAGGGCTCAGTGGATAGAGGAGCTTGCTGACAACTTTGAAGACCTGAGTTCAATCCCCAAGATATACATGGTAGAAAGAGAATTGACTCCTACAAGTTGCCCTCTGACCTCTAACCTCTAAATGAGCTTTCTGGCACTTGCACATACCCCTCAATAATTAAATAAATGAAAAAATATTTAATACACTCATTAGGGACTGGAGAGATGGCTTAGCCATTAAGAGCATTTGTTGCTCTTGCAGAGGACCCAAGTTCAGTTCCCAGCATCCACACAGTGGCTCACAACCGTCTGTAACTCCAGTTCCAAGGTATCTGATTCCCTCTTCTGACCTCCATAGACACCACACACACATGGCACACAGACATACATGCAGACCAACACTTGTACTCTTAAAAAAAAAAACAAAAAACTACAAGTGAATTCATCTTTTAACCCAATCCTGGCAGTATCTCCTCAAGGATATGAATGCTATATATGCACAAGCAAATTCTTTCCTTCCTTTATTTCTTCCTTGGCAATATATATATATATATATATATATATATATATATATATATATATACACATCATCACTGAAAAATATGGGGAAGTGTTAAGCCAAGGGGTGGTGGTGCACACCTTTAATAGCTGCACTCGGAAGATGGGACAGGTGGATCTCTGAGTTCAAGGCCAGCCTGGTCTACAGAGAGAGTTCCGGGACAGCAAGGACTACACAGAGAAGCCCTGTCTTGAAAAAACAAAAACAAAAATATGGGAAAATGTTGGATATAATTCAGTGGTGGAGTGCCTGCCTAGCATGCATGAAACCCTGAGTTCCATCCCCAGCACTATATATAACCAGGTGTAGTGGTGCATGCCTGTAATCCCAGTACTGGGAAGGTAGAGGCAGAAGGATCAGGAGTTTAAGGTCAGCCTGGGCTATATGAGACTTTGTCTCCAAAATCCATCAATGATTCCATAAATAAATAAAATGTAAGATGAAAGAAAACAGAGAACGTGTGTAAGAGTATAGAGAATGTGCTTTTTTTGTTTGTGTTTTCAGACAGCCTCTCTCTACATAGCCCTGGCTGTCCTGGAACTCACTATGTAGACCGAGCTGGCCCAAACTCATTGAGATCTTCCTGCATCTGCCTCTCAAGTTTTGAGATTAAAGGTGTTCGCCACCATACCTGGCTTAAAATGTACTTTCAAGCATGAGAAAAGGGATCATTTTAAAAGGTATTTGTTAAAACAAAACAAAGTGTTGGCTCACACCTTTAATCCCAGCATTCTGGAGGCAGAGGCAGGTGGATCTCCATGAGTTTAAGGCCAGCCTGGTCTACACAGTGAGTTCCAGGACAGGCTCCAAAGCTACAGAAAAACCTGTCTCAAAAAAAAAGGTATTTGTTATTGTACGTGATCAGGCAGTGTTTGAGGGGGATGTTGTATCTAACACGATAAACATGTGGAGCTTAAGGGACAGCTATGTGAAGTCTATTGTGTCCTTCTTTTTTGAGATTTCTGGGGGATCAAATTCAGATTGCCTTAAGAACAGAACAGGAGGGATGGAGAGATGGCTTAATGGTTAAGAACACTGGCAGCTTTTCCAGAGGACCTAGGTTCAATTCTCCGCACCACAATGGCAGCTCACAAGTGTCTATAATTCTGGTCCTAGGGATCTGATATCCCCTTCTGGCTTCTATGGGCACCAGGCACACAGACATACATTCAGTCAAAACATCCGCACACATGAAAATATTAAAAAAAAAAAAAAAAGTACAGTAGGAGGGCTCAAGAGATGGCTCAGGGTTTAAGAGTACTTGGTGTGGGGCCAGAGAGATGGCTCAGAGGTTAAGAGCACTGGCTGTTCTTCCAGAGGTCCCGAGTTCAATTCCCAGCAACCACATGGTGGCTCACAACCATATGTAATGAGATGTGGCTCCCTCTTCTGGCCTGCAGGGTTACACGCAGACAGAGCACTGTATACATAATAAATTAATTAATTAAAAAAAAAAAAAGAGTACTTGGTGCACTTGCAGAGAACCCACATCTGAAAGTTCATAACTAGCCTCATTCATTGTGAGTTCAAAGCCAGCCTGAGTAACCTAGTGAGACTGTGTCAAAATAATGGGGAGAAAAAAAGAGGAGTGAGAGTGTGGCTCAGTGGTAGAACACGGACCTAGAATCCTGCAGCAAGGGGCTAGAGACATGGCTCAGTGGTACAGACCCTGCCTAGAATCCCCCAGTGAGGGGCTGGGGTGTGGCTCAGTGGTAGAGCCCCTGCCTAGAATCCCCCAGTGAGGGGCTGGGGTGTGGCTCAGTGGTAGAACACTGACCTAGAATCCCCCAGTGAGGGGCTGGGGGTGTAGCTCAGTGGTAGAACCCCTGCCTAGAATCCTTCAGTGAGAGCCTGGGGGTATGGCTCAGTGATAGAGCACAAGCCTAGAATTCCCCAGGCTGGGGATGTGGAAGCAGAGGGGCACTTGTCTAGCATGTATGAGGCCCTAAACTCAGTCCTAAGTGTTGAAATGGGAAAGAGAGACTACACATGCATCTGCTTGTTTTTGCAAAACTAAGCATAAGAAGGAAAACCAACGAACAAGCGAGGCTGATTGCATCGGGGAGTAGGAGACGAGGAAAAGCGCACAGTTTTGCATGATTCTGATCTCAGGAATTATGTTCATATTTTATACATTCAAGGAATAAAATCAAAGCCAGGTGTGACGGCAGAGAGCTTGCTGAAGGGAGAGGGGCACAGTTGGAGACCAGCCCATGCTACACAGCAAAACTCCATCTCAAAAGCAAAGCAAACAACAAATAAATAAATAAAAATAAAAGAGTGGAGAACGATCCCAGTAACTTTTCTTTCTCTAGCTTTCCTCCTCCCTCCCTCCCCACCCCAAATTTTATATATATATATATATATATATATATTTGGTTTTTCGAGATAGGGTAGGATCTCTCTTGCTATGCAGCCCAGACTGACTTCAAACCGTTGATCCTTCTGCCTCTAACCCCTAAGTTCAGATGCTATAGGCACGCCATGATGTCCACCTGTACCTCTTACTTTCTGAATCCATCCCCTACTGAAAGGAAACAGGACTTCCTGAAGAAACATCTTCTCCAAAGCCAAGGACAGTCACATTAAAAGTGTACTTTGACCCCAAAATAAGAAAGTGCTCAAGGGGCTTGAGAAACGGCTCTCAGTGGTTTCTTCTCTCCCAGATAAACTGGGTTCAGTTCTCAGCACCCACATTGAGAAGTTCACAGCCATCTATAACTCCAATTCCAGGGGATCCAACACCCTCTTCTGGCCTCTGTGGGCACTATAAACTGTATGTATACTCATGCATGATGTCAAACACTCGTACACATAAAATTAAAAATAAAGATATCTTTAAAAAGAAAAAGAATGAGCTCAAAAATGATGGGAGTAGTCAAAAAGGGACATGGCAACTAGCTCAAAGAGTTTCCTGAGTCAAATTAGGACAATTTGAGCAACAAATGAGTCATTAAAGTGAAGGCTTATAATCCACTGATATGTAGATATATAATGTATATAATATAAATATATAATAATATATCTAGATAGATGGATAGATAGATAGATAGACAGAGAGATAGATAGATAGATAGATAGATAGATAGATAGATAGATAGATAGATAGATTATTTGAGCTGGGGATATGGCTCAAGTTGGTAGAGGGCTTTGCCTAGCATACGTATGGCCGTGAGTTTGATACCACGTTTGTGTGTGTATATGTTTATGAGTGTGTGAGTGCGTTTGTAATATACACTGATTGCTTGTTTGACATAGGATCTCTTTATGTAACCCAGCTTCTACACAGGTCTTTTTTCTTATTTGAAACAGGGTCTCATCATGCTTGAACTTGGTGGAACTTGCTATGTTCCTTAATATGACCTTTTTTTTTTTTTTTTTTTTTTTGTTTTTTTTTTTTTGTTTTGTTTTTTTGTTTTTCGAGACAGGGTTTCTCTGTGTAGCTTTGCGCCTGTCCTGGATCTCGCTCTGTAGACCAGGCTGGCCTCGAACTCACAAAGATCCGCCTGGCTCTGCCTCCCAAGTGCTGGGATTAAAGGCGTGCGCCACCACCGCCCGGCTAATATGACCTTTTTTTTGGGTTTTTTTTGTTTTTTTGTTTTTTTGTTTTTTTTGTTTTTTGTTTTTTGTTTTTTGAGACAGAGTTTCTCTGTGTAGCTTTGTGCCTTTCCTGGAACTCACTTGGTAGCCCAGGCTGGCCTCGAACTCACAGAGATCCGCCTGCCTCTGCCTCCCAAGTGCTGGGATTAAAGGCGTGTGCCACCACCGCCCGGCCTTAATATGACCTTAAACTCCCTGATCCTCCTGCCTCCACCTCCTGAGTCCTGGGGTGACAAGTCCAAACCACCATGCCTGGCTTATGCATTGCTAGGGAAGGAAAACAGGGCTCATCCATGCTAGACAAGAACTCTACAAACTAAGCCACATTGTCATCCATGGGTTGGTGGTTTTTTTGTTTTTTTGTTTGTTTGTTTGATGTGTTTGTGGGGGGGGGGGCGCGTGTGGTGTGTGTGTGTGTGTGTGTGTGTGTGTGTGTGTGTGTGTGTGTGTGTGGCTTGTTTTGTTTTTTAAAACTGGGCAAATTAAATGGCTCACTGGGTCAAAGTGCCACCCGAGCCTCATGGCCTGAACCCACTCCCTAGAACCCATGATGCAAACAAAGAGAGACCTGACTTCTGAAAGTTGTTCTCTGACCTCCACGCTCAAACAGTGGAACAGTCACACCTGCATTCATGCAAGCACACATACAATAATAACGATGACGACAATGGATAAATAAAGTTAATAAACAACTAGGGACAAAGGTTTGTCTCAGTAGCATACCCATCTACACATGTACATGGATTGGTAGTTACAAGATAACACACACTTGACAACGCCAGTTGTAACAGCAGTCGCAAGTAGGCATCACCGACAGGGGCTGGAGAGACTGCTCAGAGGATTAGAGCAAGAGTGCTCTTTCTGAGGACCCCAGTTCAATTCCCAGCACCCACATGGCAACTCATAACATCTGTAACTACAGATCTAAGAGGTTCCAATACCTCTGGCTTCTGAGGTCACCTGCACTCACGCACACACAACCACACACAGAGATTCACATTATTAAAAATAAATATGTTTTTAAATCACCAACAGATATTAAATCGAATGGTAGCAGAATCTCCTCACTGAATACCTACTAATTACCAAGAGATTAAAAGCATCTTTCTCAGCTAAGGATGTAGCTCAATTGGTAGAGTGCTTGCTTAGGATACACGAAACCTTCGGTTCTGCCCCTAGCACCATATTAACCAGGCATGGTGGTGTGTGTCTGTCATCCTAGTGATAATGTCTACACTAGGGAGGTAGAGGCAGGAGGATCAGGAGTTCAAGGTCATCCTTAAGTACATAGTGAATTTTAGCCCATCCTGGGCTACTATATTAAACGCTGTCTCAAAACAAGCAAAGAAAAAAAAACCCACATCATTTATTGTGATTTCTTGACCCAGCAGGTACCACTTTGAGCAGGCTAGTTTCACTGATACTGGGCAGACTCCTTACACTAGGTGTTACAAAGTGAGTAAGCCATTACTTCCTTCCTGTGGTGTTCCCGCTGAGAATGTATGACCTGAATCCACTGAGAAGGACATCGTGGGGCTGTCCTCTGCAATAAAAATGTCAACATGAAAGAGTAAAGGAAAAGTGACAGAACTTTATAAAAGATGAAGAGAGCCCCTGGAGTACTCAGAGCGCCACAGAGATGTGGTTGGGGAGTGCCGGGTCATCCATCCGGGCACTCCGGAAGATGATGAAACGCGGCAAATCAGAGGTGAGGTTGCCCAGGGTTCTGCATGGCGCTGTCCTTCCTGTCGCAGCCGCTATCCGAGACTGGCAGCCAAGCCATGGCATGCACTATCCCCCCTGCCCCCCACCCCCCACTCCCGGCCACCAAGCGCATCAAGTTGGTGGGGTACATGATGCGGGAGGTATGCGCCCTACGAAGGGTGGCCAAGGAGCATCTCAAGGTGTCCAAGGACAAGAACACGCTCAAGTTCATCAAGAAAAGAGTGGGCACATACATTCGTGCCAAGAAGACGCAAGAGGAGCTAAGCAACGTGCTGGCGACCATGAGGAAGGTGGCAACCAAGAAGGACTGATGTACCTGCCTCCCATAAACGTTTGTGCACGTACACACACACACACACACACACACACACACACACACACACGAAGGAAAAACGAATCAGAAGCAGCGTGTCCTTATGTGCATTTTTTGAGCAGATTTCCTGGGTGCACAGGAGGTTCTCAGATACTTTGGTCTGATCCAAGTTTCTAAAAAATTGTCTAGTGAGGAAAAGGCTGTGTGTGTCTGCTAAAGAGAAAGTCTGAAGGCACAGCAAACGTGGGCAGTCTGGTTAGGAAAGAGAAATGGAAATAGCGGCCTGCCATGGTGGAGACTGGAGATACGAGGACCTGGCCCTGCTCCCTGAGGACTTGCAGGCAGATAATAGTTGCTAGGCGGAGAGAGGGACATTTTCTTCAGTGACATAATCACTAGTAGGGAGGCCACTCCCAGGTAAATAATCCTTCAGGAAGGATATTGTGAGAAACCCTGATGAAATATATTAGGTCACCACAAATAAACAAATAAATAAATAAACAAATAAATAACAAAAACAAAAAAACAAAAAAAAACCGTGGGCTGGCAGGATGGCTCACCAGTTAAAAGAGCTTGCCACCAAACTTGATAAACTTCCATGCATGTGCCTTGGCACTATGTAAATGAAAAAGGAAAGTTAAACAAAAAATAGAAAGCCTCTGCTTCCTGAATGCTGGGATCAAAAATATGCACCACCATGTCCAGATTAAAAAAGAAAGAAAGAAAGTAAAGTAAACATGAAAATACAAGGATAATTAGCTGGTAAGACAGGTATCAGGAGACGGGAGAAGGGAACAAGAGGTGGTAATAGGAGGTAATTGTGACCAAAATGCATGATATACATGCATGAAAGTATATATGTTATAATGGGTTGGCTGGGTGGTACACAACTTTAATCCCAGCACTCAGGAGGTAGAGGCAGGTGGAGCTCTGTGAGTTCCAAGGACACACACACACACACACACACACACACACACACACACACACCCTAGATCCCTCCTAATAAGGACACAAGAAGAAGAAGAGGAAGAAAAGAAGGCGGAAGTTGATTAAGGTCTGGGGATACAGCTCAGCTGGTAGAGTGCTTGGCTAGCATGTATGATTGCATGATGCCCTGGATTCAGTCCCCAGCGCTGCATAAAACTATAGTGGAGACTGGAAGATCAGAAGTTCAAGGTCATCCTTGGCTGTATAATGAGTCTGGCCTCAGCCTAGGTTACAAGACATCCTGATTCAAAAACAACAAAGAAACAAACAAAAATGTTCGAAGTTCAAAGGTCCATATTCATCCAAGAGGCCTCCTTTGGCCTTCTTTTATGTTCTGAGTTTTGCCCTCAAACCCGAGAACAGCTGAGCCTGGCCGTGGTGGTGTTGCAAAGAGACCAGGTAAGCCGAGGATCGGGCATGCTGTGGATGATTGGCAGCTACACAAGAAGGCCGCTGAGCTGAAGGGAGAGTATGAAAAGGATGCTGTCCATGCTGAGGGCTAGCCTGATGCAAGAAGGGGCAACAAATAGAAGAAGGAAGAACCAGGGCATGGTGGTTCCTGTCTCTAACCCCAGCACTTGGAAGGCTGAAGCAGGAGGATTGCTGTGAGTTGGAAGCCATCTTGGGCAATAGAATGAGACTCTTAAACCTCTAAAAACGTAAAAATAGCCGGATGGTGGTGGCGCACGCCTTTAATCCCAGCACTCAGGGAGGCAGAGCCAGGTGGATCTCTGTGAGTTCGAGGCCAGCTTGGTCTACAAAGTGAGTTCCAGGAAAGGCGCAAAGCTACACAGAGAAACCCTGTCTCGGAAAACAAAAACAAAAACAAAAACAAAAACAAAAACAAAAACAAAAACAAACAAACAAAAAAAACGTAAAAATAAAAATAATAGTGGGCTGCCGAGATGACTCAGCAAGACTGCGGCCAAGCCTGATGGCTTGACTTTGATCCTCAAAACTCACATGGTGGGAGCAGAGGGCTGATTCAAGCAAGCTGTCCTCTGACCGCCACTACGGTTTCAGCCGCTCCCTCCCTCCCTGACAGCTGTATGTAATTCTGCTCCAGATCTTCGATGATGCTAGGCAGTATACCGAGGTGAGAAGTCAGCTGCAGCTTCATTTATGCAGCTATGGGGAAGTGGTCATCCATGCCAGGGTGCAGGTGCTTTGGGGTCACCCACACTTCTACAGGTAACCCGTCACCCATCCTCCTGTCAGTAAGCCTAATCAACAAATTCACAAATTCACCAAGCTAGAATTTGGTGCAGTAACTACTCTGGTTCTTCATTGATGACCTATCTTGAGAGAATAAACATCTGTTAACATCTGCCCAGGAGATACAAACATTATCTGAAGAGATGCAACTCTGCCCTGAAGAAAAGGGCCACAAAGCTCATAAGAGCACTTTTTTTTTCTTGATGCCAATCATGTTTAACCCAAATGCCATATAAGCCTCAAGTCCAGGCATAACTTCCAGATTCCAGGGGAGACGGAAAAAAAGGACTATGCTAAGCAAGAAAACAGATAAAAATGCAGGGTGGGAGCTGGATAGTGGTGGCACACGCCTGTAATCCCAGCACTCTGGAGGCAGAAGCAGGTGGGTCTCTGTGAGTTCGAGGCCAGCCTAGTCTACAGAGTAAGTTCCAGGACAGCCAGGTCTACACAGAGAGATCCTGTCTCAAGAAAACAAAAATGCAGGGTAGAGGGTATTCTACAGAAATCCTGGCCTTCAGTATTCTGAGGGTACTGCCTGGATCAGGGGTCAATTGTTGCAGGAGAGAGAGAGAGAGAGAGAGAGAGAGAGAGAGAGAGAGAGAGAGAGAGAGAGAGAGAGAGAGAGAGAGAAACCAGACACTGCATTTCCTAATAGAACTTTAATAGCCCCATCTATCATGTAACCCTGCCCGGCCTTGAACCGACTATGTAGTAGCCAAGGATGACCTTGAGTTCCCGATCCTCCTGTCTTTATCTCCTAAATGGAGGGATTACAGATGTGTGCCCCACAAACTCAACTTTAGGAAGTGCTCTTGACAAAACAACAAGAAATCAAACCCATGCTTCCCCAAGCTTCTTCCAATTCCTAGTTCACAAAGATGGATAGATGGATTCAACCACAGCATGGAATGTCTTTAGAAGACCACAGAACATGAGGAATCTATACCACAAACTGCCATGTTTCTCCCCCCCAAAAAAACAAAAACAAATGAAGGAAAAGAAGGGGAGGAGGGAGGGAAGAGAGGAGGGGGAGCATGAAGGAGGAGAAAGAGGGTGTCTAGGTAGCTCCTGAGGTAAAGGTGCTTGCTGCCAAGTTTGATGACCCAAGTTCAATCCCTAGAGCCCACACGGGGAAGGAGAGAATGGACTCCCACAGGTTGTCCTCTGACCCCCATTACACACATCCCTTGGTGCACACCTGCACAGCCACAGATAAATAAATGTAATAATATTTTTTTAAAAGGAAAAAGAGAAATTGTCTGAGCGTAAAGGAGGCTTTGGAGAGCCATCGGCTAAATGCCCGCGCGTAATTTACATACAGATTTGCAACCCGCTCCCAGTAAAAAGGCAATTTATGAGACCAGTGTGGGGGGAATGAACAGTAAGTAAATATTAGATGGCATTAACTTACTCTCTTTGGTTTGTTCGGGCTTCATCATGGTACCGTGGCTAGTGTGGCTGGCGTAAATAAAAGAGTACTTCTTACTCGGAGACATACTAAAATTCGTGAGGACAAACTGAGTTGCTGGTGTCTGAGGCTGGCTTTAAAATAAGGCAGCAAAGTACGGAAGGGGGACATGGTAGTGTCTGACTAAAAAAAGATCCGCCATATGCTGGCAATTGTTGGAACCGAATGAAGGGTGCATGGGATTTCCTTATATTATTCTTTCCAAATTTTAAAAGTAAATGTTGGGGGGGGGGGGGCGGGGCAGAAAAAGAGTGGCAGAGCCAGTAAATACCAAAAAGACTTTAACAAAATAAAATTCAAGAGGCTGGATGAAGTCCTGGCTCTGAAGGAAAACCTAAAACACAGCCTCCCCCCCACACACCATTTTTTCTTTTTTCTTTTTTTTTTTTTTATGCTGTTAAACACAGAGCCTCAAGTAGGCATGCTCAGAACCCCTGAGCCACCCAGCCCTAGAAAGGATATTCTTTTTTCTTTCCATTTTTATTTTATTTGCATTGGTGTTTTGCTTGTGTATACGTGTGTGTGTGTGTGTGTGTGTGTGTGTGTCAAATTTTAGGTGTGATGTGTATTGGCATTATACTCATGCAAAAGAATGTGTCCTTGTAAGATCCTTAAAACTGCATGTGTGATACGTATTTGTACGTGTTCATGTTTCTGTGTGCTCAGACACATGTATGTGTGTGTGTTCATATGAGTGCCTGGGTGCAGGAGGTCAACACAAGACATCTCCTTCAATCTCTCTCCACCTTAGTTTGTTGAGACAGGGTCTCTCACTGAACTTAGAGATCAAGAATTAGATTAGGCTGACTGGCCAGGGAGCCCCAGGAATCCTCCTGTCTCCACTTCCTCAGTTCTGGGGTTTCAGACTGCCGGATGTGTGCTCCAAACAAGACTTGTATGTGGGGGGTGGAAATTAAACTCAGGTCCTCACACTTGGGTGGCAAACACTTTACCCAGTGAGCCATCTCCCCAGCCCCCTAACTTAAACAAGAAAGTTACACAATATCTACTATTTATTCTCTTTCTCACCACTCCTGCTTTTTTGAGACAGAGCCTCAGTCTATACCCCAAGTTAGCCTTTAACTCGCAATCTCCTTTGAGGGGTGGCGGCAAAGTTTCTGTATGTAGCTCTGGCTGTCCTAGAATTCGCCCTGTAGACTAGGCTGGCCTTGAACTCACAGAGATCCATCTGCCTCTTCCTCCTAAGAGCTGGGATTAAAGGCGTGCACCACCATGTATGTACTACCATACCTGGCTCTAAAACTTATTTTGAAATGGTAAAAAAAAAAAAATGTACTGATAATCACAGCTACTCAGCAGACAGAGGCAGGAGGATGCCAAGTGTAAGGTTTGCCTGAGCTATATAGAGAGAGTTCACACAAGTACCCCATCACATCCAAACTATAAAAATGATTGGGATGTAGCTCAGTGGTAGAACATTTGTTTGGCACATGGGAGATCCTGGGTTCAATCCCCAGTGTTTTTGGGGGCGGAAGGTACATGGTGTGTGGAGAGAAAGGAGGGAAGCTGGAGAGTTGGCTCAGCTGTGGAGGACATTTGCCATTCTTCCAGAGGACTCAAGTTCAGTTCTCATTACCCATGTCAGCCACCTGTAACTCCAGTTTCAAGGGATTTGACACCCTCTTCTGGCCCCCATTGGCACTGCACCCATATGTGCATGCACGCACTGGCATGAGGAGGCAGAATAAGGGAAAAGAGAAAGAGGCAGGAGAGAATGGAGAAATATCTAAAAGCTGGATGGTTCAGATAGGTGGATAAAATTATTCCTTATCTTTCACTTTTCTCCCACCCGCCTTATTCTATTAATTAATCAGTTAATTAATTTTGTGAGCAGGGGATGGACGCATACCATGGAATGTGTGGGTCAGGGAAGAACATGAAGGAATTGGTTCTCTCCTTCCGCCATGTGGGTCCGAAGGACAGAGCCGAGGTTGTGAGGCTGGCAGCAAGTATCTGCCATCTTACTGGCCCCCCTAAATGGTTCTCGCTATTGCACTCATCACTACCTACACTGTATCTGCTACTTTTTATTGCACATTGTTCCCTACCTCACTAGAAAGGTATATAATCTCATAATGTTAGGAAGGAGCGCTTCATCTTTTCTATTGCATTCCTAGGCTCTAACACAGTATTCAGTACGTGCAAGATGGTAGTGTACTGGCTGGTTTTGTGTGTCAACTTGACACGAGCTAGAGTCATCAGAGGAAGGAGCCGAGCCTCGGTGGAGGAAACGCCTCTATGAGATCATTAAATGCCTCTATAAGGCATTTTCTCAGTTAGTGATCAATGGAGGAGTGTCCAGCCCATGGTGGGTGGTGCCATCCCTGGGTGCTGGTCCTGGGTTCTATAAGAAAGTAGGCTGAGCAAGCCATGGGAAGCAAGTCAATAAGCAACACCCCTCAATGGCCTCTGCATCAGCTTTTGTCTCCAGGATCTTACCCTGCTTGAGTTCCTGTCCTGACTTACTTCAGTGATGAACTGAAATGTGGAAATGTAAGTCAAATAAACCCTTTCCTCCCCAACTTGTTTTTTGGTCATGTGGTGTTTTGTCCCAGAATAGAAACCCTAACTAAGACAATTATATGGAACTTTTGGAGAATTTCATTAACTGGTCTAGTCTCCCTGCTACCCTGGAGTGATGGAGATTGAACCTAGGGCCTCCAGAATGCTAGGCAAGTGCCCTTCCACTGAGCCACACCCCCAGCCTCTCTCTAGGGGATTCTAGGTTGGGCTCTACTACTAAATCATATCCCTAATCCCTCATCTGGGCATTCTAGACAAGAAGCAATCTACAGCTGAGCTATATCCATAACCCTTTAAATATATATATGTGTGTGTGTGTGTGTGTGTGTGTGTGTGTGTGTGTGTGTGTGTGTACAGGGGCTGGAGAGATGGCTCAGAGGCTAAGAGCACTGCTGCTCTTCCAAAGGACCTGGATTCAATTCCCAGCACCCACATGGCAGCTCACAACAGTCTAAACCTCCGATTCCAGGGGATCTGGTGCCCTCACATAGACCTACATGTAGGCAAAACACCAATGCACACAGAATTGAAAAATAATAATAAAGCATTACTTTATTAATTACTTATGTGTGTGTCTGTGTGAATGTATGAGCACTCGTGCATGTGGTTACCCACCAGAAGAGGCCATCAGACCCCCTGGAGTTGGAGTTACAGGCTATGGTGAGCCACCAGACACCGGTGCTTAGAATCAAATTCTGGTCCTCTCGCAGAGCAACATGTTCTCTTAACCACTGAGCCATCTCTCCCACCCATCCACCCCCACACACACACCTCAATCCACTTTTACCTTTGGTTTGTTTTGAAGCATAGTCTTGCTAAATTGATAAAGCCTCCTTTAAACTTACTCTGTAGCCTGGGCAGTCCTTGAACTGGCCTGACCCTTCCCAGTAGCTGAAAAGACAAGCCTGCAAGATCAGACTAACCATTTGGCAGTGTCTCTGAAAATCTCTCTCTCTCTCTCTCTCTCTCTCTCTCTCTCTCTCTCTCTCTCTCTCTCCATTTCTAAACCTGCAGTGCATATCTCTCATTTCCTCTTCCTATTCCCTCAAGTTCATCTGTCCACAAATTCCAGCTCACAGAAGTATCCCATCCCAAGCTGAACACAATCACTGTGACGTTAGATCAGAGATTCAGGACCATGGACAACCTCAGTAGCAGTTGCTGCTGGTCTGATGGTCTCCAGGGCCTCAGCCTGGGCGGTGCATTGAATTTCATCACAAGGCACCTGGCTTTCTTTGACCAGCTCCCTCTGTACTTCCACTTCCTCTGGAAGGTATCCTTGCTGCTCCCCCTGCACGTTGTGCCAGGCCAATGCATATTCATTTTTCTGGGAATACCAGCTTTGTCATTCATCCACTCATCCACTCTCCAAATGTGTGTCCTCCCTAGCAGAAACTCATATGGGTTCTTCAGACATGAGTGAGAATACATTTGGAAGGTTCCCTGGTGGGCTAGGGGGACGGCTCTATAGTTAAACTGCTTGCCATGCAAATGTGAGGACCGGGGTTTAGAAGCTCAGAACCTAAGAAAATGCCTGGTGGATGTGGTGATCTGCCGGTAATTCCAGCCTCAGAAGTGGAAACAGAGGACCCCAGAACAAGTTTTCCAGTGACATTAGCCATATCAGTGAGCTCTGAGTTTGATTGAGAGGCCCTGCTTCAATGAAAATGAAAGAAAAGTGATCAGGAATTATTCCCCACCTCAGCCTAGGGCCTCAACATACATGGACACACATGAACATTCACCTCAACCACATACACACCAGAGAGAGAGAGAGAAGGAAAAGGGGAGGACAGAAGAAAAGGTACATGCCCTTTAGAGTTTATTTTGAAAGAAGCAGGTAGAAAAATAATAAAATGAGCCAGGCAGTGGTGGAGCACACCTTTAATCCCAACACTTGGGAGGCAGAGGCAGGTGGATCTCTCTCTGTGAGTTCTAGGTCAGCCTGGTCTACATGGCTTGTTCCAAGGACACCCAGGGCTACACAGGAAACCCTTCCTTAAAAAATATTAATAATAATAATGAGACTAATGATAAGGGATATAAAAAACATGTATGTGAGTGTGGGGGTTGGTAGCCTGCTGAACTAGCATGAACAAAGCCCTGGGTTTGAATCCTAGCAGCATTGACACAGCAGACACTGTGGTCCATGCCTGTGATCCCAGCACTAATGATGTTAAGGCACACAGGTCAGGAATTCACTATCATCTTTGTGAGTTCTGGGCCAGCCTGGGCTAGCGACTTTGTCTTAAGAAAAACGGGGAGATTGGAGATATGGCTCAGTGGGTAAGAGGACCCGAGTTCAAATCCCCAGAATGTACATAGAAAGTCAACCCTTGCTGCTGTGCCTGTAACCCCAGCACCAGGGTGTGAGATACACATCCATCCGGAGGGCCCACTGGCCATCCAGCGATACCCAAAAGACAAATTTCTAGGTCAGTCACAGACCCTGTCTCAAGATAATAACCCAGAGCTGGGCGTGGGGGTGCACGACTTTAATCCCAGCACTCGGGAGGCAGAGGCAGCCTGATCTCTGAGTTTGAGGCCAGCCTGGTCTACAGAGTGAGTTCCAGAACAGCTAAGGTTACGTAGAGAAACCCTGTCAAAAAAAACAATTAAAAAATAAAACTTTTTCCTTTAAGATAAACACACAGGACCCAACAATGAAAGCCACTCCATATCCTACTCTGGCCTTTGCACGTGTGTACCCACAGTCACATGAGACACACACACACACACACACACACACACACACACACACACACACACAAAGACAGGGAGTGGTGGGAAGACATCAGAAATTGTTTCTAGTGCAGGTGATTCCCTTGGCCCATTTGTTGCTCCCCTGCCTGACTGCTTCATTTTTGTTTGCTTACATTTGCTCAGGTAGTGTGTTGTATGTGCATGCAGAGGTCAGAGGACAGCACGCAGATCAATAGGTTCTTTCCCCCCATGTGGGACTTGAGAAAAGAACTCAGCCTATCAGTCTTGCAGACCTCATTTTGCTTTTCTTTTTTCTTTCTTTCTTTTTTTTTTTTTTGGACAGGGTTTCACCATGTATCCTAGACCTGCCTTAAACTCAATGTGTAGCTCAGGCTGGTCTCAAACTCAAAATAATCCCCCTGCTTCCTAATTGCTAGGATTACAGGCATAGACCACAAACCCAGCCAGAAGAGGAAATTTTGAAGAGGCCCTGAGGGTTAGGAAGAGATCCCTGCAGGGAGGAATAATGAAGTGCAGAGGTCCTGTAGTGAGGCTGAGATCTGCATTCTCAAGCAATTGAATGAAGCTGGGACAGCCTAAAGCTATGGCAATGTGGAGAGTGTTAGTGGGTCAGAGATGAGGGCACAGACCTGAACACCAGCTAGATTCGAAAAGACCTTATAGGCTAGAGTGAGCAACCTGAGTGTCTTCTGACGCATTGGAAACACACCAGAGGGATCTGGGAAGATGTGTGACAAGCTGTGAATAACATGGAGATGAGGCTGTCTTGCGATTGTGTCTGGGCATTTACCACATGGGACCTGCTACATTGGATAGCTGATGAATGAATCTTAAATCAGATGTGGGGCTCTGGATGTTGCTTGGTTGGTCGAGTGTTTGCCTAGTGGGCATGAACCTAGATGCAGTCCTCAGCAGTGCATACACCAGCTGTGATGCCACGGGCTACAGTCCCAGTGCTGGGGGAAACGGGATGGGAAGAGGCAGGAAGATCAGAACGTGAAGGTCATTCTCAGCTACACAGCAAGTTCAAGGCCATTTCTAGGGTATGTATGTTTGTTTGTTTTAATTAAATGTATGGACTGAGCTTGAGAATTGGAGTGAGTATGGGGTGCATGCGTGTCTGTTGTGACCTACAAGAAGAAAATCTATGCAAGCTGGGCCGTGGTGGCACATGTCTTTAAAATCCTAGCTGTGAGGAGGCACAGGCAGGCAGATTTTTGGGTTCAGCCTGGTCTACAGAGTGAGTTCCATGACAGCCAGGGCTACACAGAGAAGCCCTGTCTCAAAAAAGGAAAGAAAAAGAAACAAAAAAAAAAAGGAAAATCCATGCCACCCTGGCTTCCTCCCAGCTCCACTCTCCAAACAGTCAGTCAGTCATGGGGTCTATTGATTCTCTGTCAACATCCCTCTCTCTCACAGCCGTGTGACACCTCCAGCCCAGCATAGATCTCATCTGCCATTGCCTGGACCGCTGCAGACACTGTCCATTTTCAGCCTTGCGATGGATAAAATTGAATGTCAACTTGACGGAATCTACAATCATCTAGGCGACAAACTTCCGGGCATATGTGTAAGGGAGTTTCGAGATGGGGCTAACTGGGGTGGGAAGACTCACCCTAAATAGGGGAGGTACCGTCTGAGTCCAGCCTTCACGGCTGTTGGTTTCTGATTGCTGACGTAATGTGACTGGCTGCCTCACGCTCCTCCCTCCAGGGTGGACTGCACCCTGGAACTGTAAGCCTGAGTAACTCCTTCCAACTTTAAATTACTTTTGTTAGGTCTTTTGTTTCAGCGATGAAAAAGAAATAAAATTAACCAGTCAAGAGCCCTCCAGCTCCCTCTCCAAAGAGGTCCTTGAGGGGGGATATTTGACCACCAGATGTCCCTTCCTTTCTCCTGCTCCAACCTCCCACACCACTTTCTCCAGTTTTTTTAAGTGTCGATGTATCAATGCGACAATGTATCAATGCGCCAATGTATCAATGTGCCAATGTATCAATGATAAGCTCGGAATTGACTCCTGTCTCTGAGCCTTCCTGTCTTCACTGGGAACAAGGAGTTAGACTGGATCATTCTAGTCTAAGATCTAAAGTACTGATATAATTCATGGAGTTCTCTTTGGTTTGGTTTTGAGATAAGGGCTCATGCAGCCTAGGCTGGTCTTGAACTCACTGTATAGCCTAGGATGACTTTGAACATCTGACCCTCCTGCCTCCACCACCTCCCAAGTACTGGGATAACATGTGTGTACCACCACACCCAGTGTGTATGTTGGGTGTGAGACAAGTTCTCACTATGTAGCCTTGGCTGGCTGAAGTGTTCTAAGTAGATGAGTCTGGCCTCAAACTCATAGAGATCTGCCTGGCTTTACCTCCTGAGTGCTGAGATTAAAGTTGTACGCCACCATGCCCAGTGTTATTACCATTCCTTTAAAACATGGTCTTGCTGTGTAGCCCAGACTGGTCTCAAACTCTCAATCTTCCTGCCTCGGCCTCCTGAGAGCTGAGCTTACAGGCATTTGTCTGGTAGAGTTTTAGAAACTGTGGTTTTGGTGGGTGGGTACAGTGCTGTGGTGAACGTGCCTGGTCTGGAGTCCCGGTCTCATTGCTGAACAACTTCACCTCTTAACACTTCTGCTTTCACAAGGGTAAATGAAGTTACTGGGATTAGCGAGAAGGCTCAGTGAGTAAAGGCACCTGTTGAGCAAGCTGGATTTCCATTCCTAAAACCCACATAAAGGTGGAAGGAAAGAACTAACTTCACAAGGTTTTCCTCTGACCTCAACATGTATGCCTTTGCACTCACAACCACAGAGACATCATGTGTGTGCATGCACATGCACACACACACACACACACACACACACACACACACACACACACAGTAATAATGACAATAATGGCTGACCTCAAACTCACAGAGATCCACCTGCCTCCGCCTCCCGAGTGCTGGGATTAAAGGCGTGCGCCACCACCAGCTGGCTTCTGCCTGATTTTGTATGGTTTACAGGCTTTACATTTTTACATTTTTAACTTTCTGGTAGAAAAAGGAGAGAGAGGAATATTCCACGACACTTTATGATTTGAATATGAAATGTACCCCCACAGGCTCATATATGGAAAGTTTGTTCCCCAGCTGGTGGTGTGATTTTGGAAGGTTCTGGAAATTGTAGGAAGTGAGACTTATCTGAAAGAAGTAGATGACTTGAGGATATGTCCTTGGATATATTTTGTCCTGGCCTGGTCCTCATTCACTGTCTCTGCTTTCTTCCTACTTTGTCCAACTCAACACTTGGTGTTTATGATGGTGGTGAGGGGTGTGTGTGTGTGTGCATGTGTGTTCAGATGGACACACAGGGGATAGAGAGATAGCTCAGTTATAAGTGTGTACTGCTTTAGCAGAGGACCCAGATTCAGTCCCAGCACCCGTATCAGGCAGCTCACAAGCTCCTGTAACTTCAGCTCCAGGGAATCTGGCACCCTCTTCTGTCCTTCACAGATGTGTGCACACTCATGTACACATACCCCCATACAGATACACATACACACATATTTAAAAATAAAAAAAAAATATTAAAGGACAGAGAAAGAATAGGGTGGGGGTGGGAGGTCTGGTGGGAGGTTCCCATTCACTCTCCACCCTATTCTTTGAGGCAGAGTCTCTCACTGAACTAAACTCACTATTCAACTAAGTCAATGAGGTTGAGGGACCACCTGTCTCCACCTCCCCAGTGATAGGGTTCCAGGCATGTATTGCCATACGTACTGTATTTTTGTTTTTGTTTTTATTTTGGTTTTTCGAGCCAGGGTTTCTCTGTGTAGCTTTATGCCTTTCCTGAAACTCGTTTTGTAGACTAGGTTGGCCTCGAACTCACAGAGATCCACCTGGCTCTGCCTCCCGAGTGCTGGGATTAAAGGAGTGCGCCACGAACGCCCAGCTTGTTTTTGTTTTTAATATGGTGTTATGGATCTAAATTCAGGCCCTCAGTCTTACAAGGTACCACTTCACCAGCTGAGTTGTCCTCCCAGCACAAACCACATGCTTTTCCTTCCATGACCCTTCTGCCTCACCACAGGCCATAGCAATGGAGCCAGACAATCCACAAAGTGAAGTCATATTATTTTCTTCCTGGAAACTGTTCTCTCATCTCTCAGAGTGAGCTCATCCAGGCAGTAAGGGATTTGAACCCACATCTCTCTGGGTTTACAATATATGGCTCGGCTACTACAACCCTACAAGCCTGAAAGCACATGAGCAAACACCCTGGCAGGGTAAACACATCAAAATCTACTCAATGAATTCAAGAAAGAGATGCAGTCAAGACGTGGTGGTCCACACCTAGAATCCCAGTACTAGGGAGGCTGAGGGAGGTGGATCGCCATGAGTTTTAGGCCAGTCGGGCCTACATAGAAAAAGCTTGTCTAAGCCCTCCTATGTGTATGCTGGTTATTTCACCTGGGAAGAGAGAATTTTTAGGTATTTTTTAAAAAATTTAAGTATGTGTAGGCCAGAAGAGGCCGTTAGATCCTACAGAGCTGGAATTGGTGGGGGGTGGGGGGCGTTGTGAGCCACTCAATGTGGATGTTGAGAACCAAACTCAGATCTTCTGGGAAAAGAATTAAGAGCTCTTAACTTCGCAGCCCTCTCTCTATCCCTGGGAGGAAGGGAGTTTTAATGAAGAATTATCTAGATCGGGCCGGCCTAAGCAAACATTTGGGGGTTGGGAAGAATTGTTTGAATATTAATTGAGGTGGGAAGGGCCATCCTGAATGTAGGCAGTACCGTTTCACGGGCTGGGCCCCGAGCTATACGACAGTAGACGACACTAGTCGAGAAAACAAGCAGGCAGCATGGGTGCATTCGTTTTTCTCTGCTCTTGACTGTGGATGTGATATGACCAGCTGCTTGGGCTCCTGCCTCGCTTTTCTCGAAGTGGTGGACTGTAAGCAGGAATTGTAAGCCAAATAAACCCTTTCTTCCTCTAAGTTATTTTTGGTCTGTGTGTTTTATCATGGCAAAAGAAATCAAGCTAGAACATCACCAACACACACACACACACACACACACACACACACACACACACACACACGGCTTTGACTTCCAGCCCGAAAGGCATCATTAATCTGTGGTTTGACCTTGGGCAGACAGTTACTGGTTCAGTGGAGGGTGGATTTTAGAATCAGAATTCTCTTGGTTCAAAGCCTAGCTCTGCCATTGACTGGCTGATTCGACCGGTTCCATTCCTGTGATCTGCAAACAGTGGGACTTGATACACAACGTACTGGGTAGATTGAATAAAAGTCCCCATGGGATCCACTCTTGCCCCACTTTCTCTCTAGGCTACTATTTTTCCATCTCAGAAATGATGAGCCCTTTCTGCTCTGACACTCTGGGATCGTGATATCCAACATGTCTTATTTTAGCTCAGTGTCTGGCTCCAATGCCGTGATTTGAGTCTGCACGGAGGCTGCACCCTGCTTTCCCTGGAAAAGGTCTCCTCAGGTTAGAGTGAAGGCTTGGGGGAAGGTTTGGCCTCCAGAGAGCTGGGAGAGGAGCAAGGATATCTTTCTATAACACGGTGAACTGTAAAGATGGACCCACTCATAGGCTGTGGGGAGCAGAGTGAAGGAGAAACACACCCTAGGTTGCATGCATGTGTATATGTGTATAGAAAATATCAGCTCAAGGGGCAATGGAGACGGCTCAGTGGAGAAGAGTGCTTGGTGTTCAAGCATGTGTACCTGAGTTTGAATCTCTAGCACCCATGTGCAAAGCAGGACGTGGCTACCCATGTCTGTAACCCTAGCATTGGGGAGTGGGGGCAGAGACAAGCAGATCCTCTGACCACACTGAAACCAGTCTAACTGAAACGGTGAGCTTCCCGGGTAGGAATATAGCCTTTATCAAGGCAATAAGACAGAGACTGACTGAAGGACACCCAGCATCCGCTCTGGCCTCTGCATGTACACGCACGGGTGCATAGATGCACATGCATACCACACACACACACACACACACACACACACACACAAATATCAGTCAACTGGAAGAATCTGGTTTGAGTTAAATTAAGAAATGGTGAATTAATTTGGATTAGGTTGGAGAAATAAGTCAGAATGAATTGGGGTTAGTTGGACTGGACTGAAGGGATGAAGTACATTGGAGCTACAGTAAGCTGATCTGGATTGAACTGGATTGGACAGAGCTGGAAAGCTAAGACTCCCCAAAGAATGCCCCTTGGATCTCTGGACACTGGCATCATCCGGAAGCAGTTTGCACCGGTGGCTTGGGTGTACGGATCTCAGAACCCTAACTTCATCAGGTGACTGCTAACAACGCCCCATGGAGTTTTTAGAGGAGGGAGTGTGAGATCACACACGCTAAAGATAAAGAGCCTTGCACCTCAGGAGACAGAGGGAGGTGTAGATGAAACCTGCACTCCTGCTAATGGCATGCACTGTGAAGTGCTGGTGGTGAAGGACACCTGAAATACACCTTGAAATGCTTTAAAAAAAAAAAAAAAACACAACAAAAAACGAGATAGATAAGTAGGTAGGTAGATAGATAGATAGGTAGATAGATAGATAGATAGATAGATAGATAGATAGATAGATAGATGATACATACATACATACAGACATAGATAGACAGACAGACAGACAGATAGATCGATAGATAGATAGATAGATACATACATACGTACATACATAGGCACATAGACAGCTTAGATAAAGGGCTTGGATATAGTTCAGATGGTATAGTGCCTGCCCAGGTGCATGCGACCCTGGGTTTTATCTCCAGCACCATATAAACTGGATATGATGGCATGTGCCTGTATTGCTAGTGCTCGGAAGGTGAAGGTAGGAGGCTCAGAAGTTCAAGGTCATCCTCAGCTACACAGTGAATTTAAAGTCAGCCTGAGCTGTTTGAGACCCTGTTTCCCAGAATGCAGAAGGAAGAATAAAGAAAGGGAAGAGAAGGGGAGAGGAGGGGAAGCAAGGGAAGAAAATGGAAGGGGGTGGGATGAGAGGAAAGAAAGACAGAGGCAGAGGTACAGATAACGGAAAATATAAACCCAGTAACAGATCATCAACTGACTGGAATTGACGGGCCCATGTTGCTCACTGTGAAACTCTTGTCTGTTTGTTTGTGGGGGAAAAATTAAAATAATAAAGTGTTGCACCCAAAATAAAGAGCTCTGTAAACTGCTAATGGCTAAAATAACAGTGCTAGCTAAAAATACAACTTCTGGAGGCGAATTACGTGAGTTTGATTCCCAGCTCTGCCCCTCACTCTTTTGGCCCCGAGCAAATGACTTCATCCCTCTGACTGGTTCCTTCCATATCTATAAAATGGGGCTATTAATAGCCCTCACCTCATGGGCTTCTATCAGAACAGAGCCTGACACCTAATTAAGCAGGTACCTACAGTTTAGCCCACTAAACAACACAGTGCATGGGCACTATGCTATCTCTACTTTACAGAGAGATCCTGCACGCCTCTTAGGGCACAGCAAATAAACCACTCAGTGCAAGAAGGTCCCTCCCTAGCTCCTGGAAGTTGAAGCAATCTCTCACCCTCCTCACCCCTGCCCCAGCCCACAGCTCCTTGGACTCACCTGATAAGATGAAGAAGATGCCAGACACAAAGGCCAGAATGGTCCTCTGAGGTCGGATGTGGCCAATGTTGCTGATGACGAAAGCGGTGAACACAAGGAAGAGACTGACCATAGGGAAGGGAGTAGCCGTGCGCACTGTCTCTGGGGGAGGTGGACAAGGAGAAGCAGGGGTGAGGGACAAGTCTCCAGCGAGGCACCTCCCCATGCCCTTCCCTTTTCTTCCCTTTAGCATCTCCCCTTTCCCATCTATTCCATCCCATTGTTAGCTATGTGCTCTGCTGACTCCACTCTCAAACAAACCATCCCCTTGGTTCACCCCCACCCCTCTCATGCAGATCCCTCCCTATCCCAGCCAAGATATTTCTATTTGCCTTCTTCTCTCCCAAAACTCTCCTTTACACCCTCTGCCCTTTGTGTGAACCCACCCCTTTCCTACCTAATCCTGTCCTTTCTCCCCAAACCCTCTTGTTGCCTGGGCCCCTTCCCTGCTCCCCCTCACTCAGAATATTCTCTGTGTTTTCCGTCACCAAGTTGATCTCTGGTTCAAGAAAGTACTCGGAAGCCACACAGCGACCCTTCTCCCGACCTGGTGGGGAGGAAGATAAGAAAGCATGGGTGAAGGAGAGGCTCCAGGACTCAAGGGAGGCTGTCAGGGACAGAACAGGACCCAGGATGGAAATGGGAAATGTCACCCAACATTCACAATCTGCACTGCTCTAAGGGCTGGAGACAATGGGCTGAGCCAGTTGAGGCCTGGGTATAGAGGACTGCAATCATACTGGGGAGTTTGAGGCAGGAGGAGTGTAAGTGCAAGTCCAGCCGGGCTACATCATGACATTCAATCCAGCCTGGGCAATTGAATAAAGTCCTGTCTCAAAATAGGAAGTAAAGAGAAAGCTAGGGATGCAACTCAGTGGTAGAGCACTTGCCAAGCAAGCAGGCAAGAGGCTTTGGGTCCCATCCCAAGTACTAAAAAGTGAATAAACAAGTAGGATGGGGGAGAGCCATAGTGTTGGAAGATCTTGATTGCTCTGGAGATTGGAGAGTGGAGGAGGGCAGGGCTGGATTTTAACATCCTACATGAGGAGAGAGCTGTGAATGAGGACTCCTGGATTCCTAAGGTCCAGGGAGCGGGGCGTTCTAAAAGTAAATAGTCTTAATTAAGTTCAGCTAGAAGGCCTGGAGTCTTCCCCAGTAACCGTGAAACACTGGAACTGTCCAAGGATTAAGTTCTGAATCTAAACTGTTGACTGCCTTTGTTTTCTGTGTATTTTCTTTTCGTTTTTGAGACAGACTTGTGTATCTCAGGCTGGCTTTGAACTCTCTCCATAGCTGAGGATGACCTTGATCCTCTTGCCTCTGATCTCCCAGATGCCATGATTACAGACATGTACCCTTGCATGTAATTTATGAAGTTCCAGGGGTCGATCTCAGGACTTCCTGTGTGCTAAACAAGCATTCGACCAATTGTGCTTCCTACAGCTCTAGCCCTAGAATTCTGTCTTTTTTTTTTTTTTGATTGTCACTTTAAAAATTATATTACTAATTTTTAGGGGAGACAGGTGTGAGCATGCTAGTGTGCAAGTGTGGAAGTTGGAGAACAACATTCAGCAACAGATTCTCCCCTTCCACCCATGTGGGTCTGGGGATGAAACTCGGGTCATCAGAATGATGCTACACACCCTATCCACTGAAGCATCTCCTGACCCTAGGCTTATGACTTCTAACAGAGTTCTTGAGAGTGGGGGAAATGTTAGAGACGTGGATTTTGAGTATCTGCACTTCAATATCTAGGGAATAAAGGGGTAGGCATGAGGATTCTGTGCTGAAATTTAACTTCTAAGAGAGAAATAAAAACAACTTCTGGATTATTGGAGTCTAAGATATATGACTACAGATAAAGACTTTGGGGTGAGTGAGGGCAGGTGAGGGGGGGGCACCTGCAAAGAAGCAGACTCTCCAGAGGCCAGCGTGCAGCGCCATCTTGACCTCGGTGGTCTGGTTCTGCGGCAAAACGGTCCCCTCCTCCATGTACAGCCAGTAGTCCGTGCTGACTGCGATGCCCACAAGAAGCAGGCCGCAGGCACCAAACACGCTGCTCAGCAGGGTCAGGGCGCGGCTGCTGCAGTGACTCATCCTGAGCGGCGGGGGGCGCCCTGCGGGGCCTGTGGAACCAGAAGCTACAGTAGAGAGTGCCCAGGGTCCCCAGCTCCATGCAGCCATTTGGGACATTAGTTCTGGTCAGAGACAGAAACTCCAAAACCAAACTCCCAAGTGTGATTTCTGTGCTGTGACCCACCATCCCAGCCCTGAACTCAGAACAGAGATACAAATGTTGACTCCAAACCTCCATATTGGATTTCCCTGACCCATCACCGTGCTCTGTCCTCATGGATACAGATCCTCAACTTGAGATAAGACATGAAGCCACAGTCTTTAAGTCAGACCCGAAGATGACTCTTGACTTGAGCCATGTCTAGACCAGAAATCCAAAGTATCAGGATTCTGATTCGAATCCAAATTATCAACCCAAGACAGATTCCCCTGGATCCAACTTCCAATATTGGCTTGCAACCCCAATTTGAGAAGCCAGACCTTAGCAGAGTCTTTCACCTCTGAAGTAAGCCAGTGACTCAGAAACTACCCTAATCAACAGCTTCAAATTTGGACCTGATACCTCAACCCTGACTCTGTGCCCTGATTAGCCCTCAGCTGTGAGCACTAGACACCACCCCGCACAAAAGACCTGCTATCACATTTTAAGCAGAACTGGAGTACTAGATTTAGACACTGAATTATGGACAACTTGATTTATTCGGAAATTCTATGCCATGCTACCCAGCTTTAACTGTGTGCTATGACCTGTATATTGAAATGTTTCCTGTAGAACCTGTCTCTAAAGCACATCTGATAATCTCCAAAGTAGGTCACCACTCAAGGCTCCCTAACCTCATACCCTGGACTCCCACACTTGACTTCAGGCCTATGAAAGACTTGGAACACAGTCCTTCTCCTGAGTTGACACTCTTAGACGCTTATCTCCACCCTGACACTCAGCTGTAATTTTTTTAAAATCACCCGTGTGTGTGTGTGTGTGTGTGTGTGTGTGTGTGTGTGTGTGTTCATGTGTACTAGTACGAGGAGACATCTGTGGCGGTCAGAGGACAACCTCAGGTGTCTGTCACTTTCCACCATATTTGAAATAGCACCTCTTGTCTGCACCTGCATATGCCAAGCTAGCTGCCATACAAATCTGAGCCCGGATTCTTCTGTCTCCATCTCCTATCTCATCATAGAAATGCTTTCATTACAGATACATGCTGCCACGATCAGCCTTATGTGGGTTCTAGGACTCTGAACTCGGGTCCTCACACTTCCTTGGCTAATGCTTTACCCTCTGGGCCTTCTTCCTAGGTTGGGGTCAAATCAGTTGTACAATCTCAGATCCAAACCTTAATCCTACCCTTCCAGATTCAGGCATGCCCCTGAACCTGGGGTGCTGGAATATGTTCCAGGACATTAGAGTCCAGAGATCTGAAGCTATGACCTGGATTAGAGATTCTAGACTAACTACCAAGAGCTTGAGTTGGGCCCCTCCAACCCAGCATTCCCAACCAGAGAACTCCAGTAAAACCAAGGTCCTGCATCCTGAAAACAAGAAACCAGCACTCTGAACTGACTGTTCTATCAGGAATTCCAGTACACCCCACCCCATTCCCCAAATTCTGCCAAACTCTGGACCCTGATTTCCCATGCTAGAACTTTCTAGTCAAGTTCTACTCCAAGCAAGAAATACCTAGTCAGTTTATATCTGAGACCTCCCAAATTCCAATTAGGAGCTTGGAAGTGCTAACTAGGGAGGGTCCTGAAGGCCCCCAAAATCTTTTTTATGTATGTATTGTGTGTGTGTGTGTGTGTGTGTGTGTGTGTGTATGTGTTACCTCCATGGCACTCATGTGGAGGTCAGAAGACAACTTTCCAGAGTTGGTTCTTCCTTCTCCCTATATGAGTCTGAGGGGTCTAGCTGAGGTCATCAGCTAGACTGGCCGGACACTCAGAAGCAAGCACCTTTACACCCTGAGCCTTCTCAACAGCCCCCAAATTCTTTATCTACACTTACACACCCACTCGCCGCACAAGAAATCCCTCCTTGTCACAAAATGCCATGCAGGACTCATCTTGGTGTCCCCAATTTACCTCAGCCAGAGTCTTCTATGACCAGAGGCACTCATTCCCCTTTAAAAAAAAAAAAAGTGTGTGTGTGTGTGTGTGTGTGTGTGTGTGTATACACACGCGTGCGCGGGTATGTTCAGGAAAATGCAGGTGCCTGAGGAGGCCAAAGTTGAGAGATCCCGGTGAAAGAGAGGCCAGAGGTGATGGATATTCTGGAACTGGAGTAACAGACAACTGTGAATCACCTAATATGGGTGCTGAGAACCAAACTCCAGTCTTCTGGAAGAGCAGCAAGTGTTCTTAACCACTGAACCGCCATCCTTCCAGCTCCTACCCATCATCTTTTTTCATTATAAAGTTTGAGGCACCTCCCCCAAACATATCCCCAACAGAGCAATAATGACGACATGAGACTCCACTTCCCACATTTCCTCATAGTTCTGTGAGCATTAAAAATCTACCTCATCCCAGTAAGACCCTAGAATCAGAGTCAGCCCCGACATCCCCCCACTTCAAGCCTCCAGAACTCCTCGCTTCCAACCTCAGCCTCGTGGACGACCCAACGATCTAGATTCTGTCAGAGCTCTAGCTAGCTTTTCCTCCCTTCCCCCTTCACGTAGCTCTGAAGCTTGACCGCCAGCTGCCTGCTCCGCTTCCAGTCTTCTGCTCATACAAGCATTATCCACCCCGTCACCCAGTCACTGGACTGTCTCGGTCCAGGTAGCTGACCTCAGCCTCCGGGTCTGCTCCTCCGACTGGACTCACGGTGGGAGAGCTGGACCTTTCCGATTTCCCTCACTTCTCACATTAACCCCACTCCTTCTCCCGTCCAGTTCATCCTCTTTCTACCTGACCCACTCCGAGCTCTGGATCTGCAGCCATTCCTCCTCTGGGACACCCCCACCTCCACCACTACCAGGCCTGGAATCTCCTTCTGGTCTGTTACCCCAGCGTTTCCGCGATCTGGATATTTGAATGGCTGAAGTTTCATTCCTCAAAACCCAAGTCAAAACTCCATCTCCCAGACCGTAACTCTTCGCTTTTCTAGGGACCCTTTCCCAGACTCCCGGCCTGGGCCCTCCGCCTTTATCGATTACCGCCTTCCTCAAAGACCCTGCCTAGACCCTGCCCAGTGGCGATGATCCCAGAACTCAAACACCACGACTTTGTTTTCTAACTCCCGGACGGACCCTCGGACCCCGGTCCTCCGGGATCCACCAGGCCCAAATGTCCCTCAAACCACCCAAACCTTCCCAAATCCGACACCGGAACCCCCAGGATCCCACTCCTGGAGCCCTGCTAACCTCCCGGAGCCCCAACTCCGGCTGAGAGTGGTCTAGCGCGGAGCCCCCTGCCTTGCCGGACCCTCCCCTCGCGCTTACCTCTCTCAGGGCTTGGCGGACGCTCCGGGCCGCGGGCCCCGCAGCCGCATGACCGGCCCCGCGGTTTCCCCCGGCCGCCGCCGCCGCCACCGGGGTCTCCGGTGCCCGCGCCCCCCGCCCCCGCCCCCGAGCCCGGCGTCCCGGCCCCCTCCCGGCCTCCCACCCCCCACCCCCCGCGCCCGCGGCCTCACTCGGCGGACGCAGCCGGGAGCAGGGACCGGCGGCCGCTCATTGGCTACTGCGGAGGAGGGGAGGGGCGGGGAGGTAGAGGGAAGGATGCAGAGAGGGAATGAGATGAGCCTTCAGGATGGGGGGGAGGCAGGGAGGGAGAGAGAATAGAAACAGAGGCAGAGAGCCCGAGAGAGCGAGAGAAAGGAGAGAGGGAGAGAGGGAGAGGGAGAGGGAGAGGGAGAGGGAGAGGGAGAGGGAGAGGGAGAGAGAGAGAGAGAGAGAGAGAGAGAGAGAGAGAGAGAGAGAGAGAGATTGATTCTGAAACTCACGAGTCCTGAGACTGGAGGAGACAGACAGAAAAGGAGAGACAGAGATGGAGTAGTTTCAGGTGTCCCCACCCCCACCACTACAGAGGCTCAGAGATGCTGAGGCCCTGGAAGTGGAGAGGTCAGAAAGCCCCAGAAACCAGGCAAGGAAAGCTCAGAGGCCTTGGGCCAAGGGAAACTGAAATCCAGGGATCTTGAGCTTGGAGATGGGGTGGGGGAGACAGAGAAATAGAGATAGATGATAGATAGATAGATAGATAGATAGATAGATAGATAGATAGATAGATACTCTCTGAGGAGAGACAGCAGGGGCAAGCCGGAATGGGGGGTCCCCTGATGAGGACTGGGGCTGGAGCCAGGCAAGGGGCGGAGCCTGGGGTCTGGGCAGCTGGAGAAGGCGGGAAGGGGCGTCCCGGGCCAGGGTCCCTAGAGCAGCGGGCGGGCAGGCGCAGAGCAGAGCCGGGTCCTGCAGCCGCCGCGGAGCCGGGAGCGGGGCCAGCCCCCCCCCCCCGCCGTGATGTCAGCGGGGCCACTCTTAAAGGGGCAGGCCGCCCGCCGAGGGTCGGAATTTGGGCTGGGGCCTTCAGGAGCCGGATAGGGGTACAGAAGTGGTGATGCCGATGAAGGGGACAGCTTCAGCATCGAGTTGGAGCAGGACTCGGAAATTCAGAGAAGAGGAGATGCCAGGCCCTCAAAGGAACCTGCTAAGCTTTTGAGGCTCTGTCCCCTCCGAACACACTGACAGGCACACCATTCTGCTGCCCTGCCCTATCCAGAGACTACATTCCCCATCAGCCCTGGCGGCCAGAGGCCAGCACCTGGTGGGGGGGGGGGTCAGGGTCTTCTCCAATGTCTTCTGGGAAACGTAGTCTATCTTGATTGGCCCCCTCCACTCCCCGCTCCCCTCCACACACACTTGCAAGTGGGTCAGGGGGAAAAAGGACGGGAGGACGCTTCTGCCTCGCTAAGCGGTTTCTAAGCTTCCAGGTTCTGATTGTCTCGCCTTCTGTAACATGGGGTCCTTTCTTCTGATCATGTCTGTCTCTCCCTCCGCGGGAGGCCAGCCTTTCATCTCCCTTCCCAGGACTTCTCTGGATCCCGGCGTGTGTGTGTGCGTGTGCGTGTGTGTGTGTGTGTGTGTGTGTGTGTGTGTGTGTGTGTGTGTTTGCACTTTGCTCTGGGTGAATATGCACGTGCGGTATCTGGGTGGAGGATCGGTCAGTCACTGACACAGTTAATGGTCAAGGGGTGTTCTTCCTCGTTAAGCATGTGACTGAAGTGGTCACACTGGTCTTCTCTGAAAGAGTCTCTGCATGTCGCTCACATGCCGAAGGTGTCTTGTCTTTCATGTTGTGGGTCTGTGCATGCTCTCTCCCCCACCTCTCTCCACACCCCCCTATGTTTGTTTCTATGTACAGCCGGCCCACCTCCGCACCCTCCTCATTCCCCAAGCTTACAAGAAAACATCCAAACATTTTAGCATCAGCATCCCAAATTTATTCTCCAGCAGCTGTCTGGGTGGGGGAGGCTAAAGGAAGAGGGTGGAGGAGAAGAAAGTCCCAGAGAGTGGCAGGCACTGCGGAGGACAAGGGGGAGGGGGTGTGATTCCGACCAAGGCTGGAGCCATGCACAGGGCAGGAGAGCAGTGATGGGTTCTGGGACATGTCTAGAACAAAAGCTGTCTGACAACAGTCGGGGAAAGAACCCTCCGTGCATACCAGGAATCCCCAGAGCGTGGAAGGGAGGTGGCCTGGAACACGAAGCCCGGCCTCCCACTTAACTCTACAACTGAAATGGAGGTAGGAGGGGCCTTGAAAGATGCGGGCGGGCTGATCTGGAATCTTAGTCTGGAGCAGGCAATCTCATGAGACTATTTCCCCCAGGGTGGTGTAGGGGGAGAGAAGGCATAAAACTACCAAGATGAAGTCTAGAACCCCACACGGAGTAGGGTTTCTGGGAACAGTTGGAACAGCATCCAGATGTTGGGGGTGGGGGGAAAACAAGGCTCGGCACAACGGAATCTAGAACACAGAAAGGCTCTAGAGACTGTATGGCGTTTAAAATGCCAGCAATGCTTGGGAACAGCATCTAGAACCCGTTGGGGTGCGGGAAAGAGACCAGAAGGCTGGGGTGCGGGACCTAGAATCCGGACTAGAGGTTGGGTTGGGGGTGGGGGTGGGGGCTGCAGCCGGCGTGGCGGAGGGGGCACTGGGGACACCTAGTGGCGGCAGGTGAGATTACATGACAGGCACGGGCACTGGGCTTGTGGGGCTACGGGCATCTGGGTGCACGAAGTCCGGGTTCACGTAGGTAAAGCCCTGGAAATCCGCTTGGTCGATGCTGGCTAGGACCAGGCGGTCTGGCGGGGTCAATGCTGGAGCCGCCCGCGTGAAGAACTTGTCAAAGTTTTCGCCACTGCGCCCACACTGTGATAGGAACGGATGGAAAATTAAGCTCTGATAATCAGAACCTATGCACACCCCCATGGTCTCTGATTCTCCCTTTGGGAGCATCTCTGCCGAAGGGTCCCCCCCACCCCAACCTCCACATACAAGTACTGAAGCTCGGGAGGCCCAGCCCCCGGGGGTGGAAGCTGGGAGAGCGACTGACCGGACGTGGTCTGAACGGCGGTGCTATCTCCAGTCTCTCCAGCCTCTCCCAGTCGATCCAGCGGAAAAAGCCGTGTGCCCGGATGGTGGGCTCACCATCTGGCCCTGAGCCCAGGCGCTTTCCCGGGTGCTTGGTCAGGAACTGCGGAAGACACACAGAGAGGGCCTGCCAGATAGCTCAGTGAGCAAAGGCCCTTGCCACCGTGCCTGAGAGATGGATGACCTGAGTTTGATCTTTAGGACTCACATGATGGAAGGGTAGAAATGACTCTCTAATAGTGTCCTCTGACATCCACATGTGTGTGTGTGTATGTGTGCATGCATACACACACACACTTACACACACACACACACACACACACACACACACGCACACACACCCCAACAGATAAAGATGCAATTTAAAATGCCTTAAAATCAAGTATGGTGGTATAAGGGTCAGAGAGAATAAAAGAGGCATAAGAAAAATCCCAAAGAAGGGGGAAGGAGGGAGAGGGAGAGATGGAGGAGAGCTATAAATAGAAGAACTTCTGTGGGCCAGGCACTTTCTTCTGCACCAACTGAGGAAGAAGAAACGGAGGCGCACAGTTTGGGCAACCCATCAAGATCCCTGAGGAATAAACGTCACAGGAATTGGACGTAAGCTGACCCACCCAGCTCTGGAAAGACTGGCCTTTCCCTTTCAGCGTTTCCTGCAGTGTGCCAGGATGTGGGCACTGCAAAGGATGGTGAGGTCGAGGCCACCCTTGGCCTGGGATGACAGCAAGGTGGCAAAATATTGTTCAAACGTTTGTGGCAGATGGCCATAAAGAGGTTTGAGTGATAGGAACCTTCTTCTAAAAGAGATGGCAACTGGGGTGTGTGGGTTGTGGGTCTGAAGAAGCTGGGAGCTGGGGCTCTCACCCCCTTGCAGATGGCCACAGCTTCTCGAGAAAGTGACTTGGGATAGGTGACAGTTTGTTCCATGATGGCTTGAAACAGCTCCTCCTCATCTTCCCCATCAAAGGGTGGCTACAAAAGTACAGAGAATAATGTCAGAGCTTGACAGGCTGCCTTTCCCAAACCTACACCCCTTCATTATCCACTTCAAACAAATGCATTCTGATAATGTGTCCCCCACCCCCGCCCCTATGGATGACTGTCCTGGGAGAAAAATTAGAAAACCATCCCACTTTCATCTCCAATTGCTTCTCACACATGCCCCAGTTCTGTGTATCTCTCTACTGTCTGCCTGTCTTTTCATGTTATGCAAATCAACAGATTGTTAATTAGGCAATATGCCATCTAATGGGAGAGGGAGGGAAGGAGAGACCCACAGAGAGAGGGACAGAGACAGAGAGTCACAGAAGGAGAGACTGCCTGGAAATGATTATTCTCACTGAAAGTGGCTCAGTCTTCTGTGGTTAGGAAAGGCAATACAAAGTAAAAGTTGGTTGTCTTGCTTGCTTGTCTGATTTTTTGAGACAGGATCTCATGTAGCCCAGGCTAGGTAGCCAAAGATGACCCTGAACTCCTAATCCCCTTATGTCCACCTCCAAAGTGCTGGAGTTACAGGCATGTAATACTACACACAGTTAACTTTCGAATTTGAAGAATTCTTTCCCATGTGAATACTATGGCTATAACATTGTTCTGGAGAGTGTTGATATGGTTCATCAGACCGCCAAAGGGGTCCACAGGAAAAAGATGAAACGAAAACCACACCGGCACGGTTAAGACAATGTTTCAGCACCGTGGACAGCGCTGTCCGGCCCCCAGCTTCCCAGCAGACTGGCATGTTTTCTTAGACTGGACTACCTGTTCTTTCAAGAATAATGCCACATGAAAAGAGACATCCACTAGATGTGGCCATTAGTCAAGTCAACACATCCCCTCTTCCCCTTACCTGTCCTGCCAACATCTCATACAGCAGGACCCCAAAAGACCACCAGTCGACAGACTTCCCGTACGGCTGATAGGCAATGATCTAGAAGACAAAGTACAGAGTGTGACTTTTTTTGAGACAGGGTCTCCCGTAGTTCAAGCTAGCTTTGAAATAACTATGTATAGGAGAATGGCCTTGAACCCTTTATCCTCCTGCCTCCACCTCCTGAGTGCTAGAAATTCAGATATGTGGCACTGTGTCTGGCTGTGACTTATTTAAGATGTGCAGATTCCTCTGGTCTTTCTCTCTCTAGATCCTGACCCATATTTTCCACACTGAATATTTTAGCAAGAGCTCCACCCTTTGGAACATCCAGGAAATGATGTTTATATACTTGCAAGGTTCCTTTAGGTCAGATATAAGGGCTACCTAAGGGCTGGCAAGACAGCAGCAGGTAAAAAGGCCCTTGCCACACAAAGCCGAGTGACTGGAATTCAATCCTCAGAACTCACATAGTGGGACAAGAAAGCTAATTCCCTAAAGTTGTTCTTTGACCTCCATATGCAAGCTGTGACATGCACACACACACACACACACACACACACACACACACACACACAAATGCAGTACTTTTTTTTTAAGTGGAGAGAACAGACTATTCGAAGTTTTCCTCTAACCCTCACATACATACTGTGACATGTGTGCCCATGCATACACAAAGCAATAATAAACTTCATAGTTTAAAGCCTATCTAGGCCAGGCATGGTGGCACATGCCTTAGTCCCAGCACTCAGAAGGGAAAGGCAGGCAGATCTATGTGAGTTCAAGGCCAGCCTGGTCCACAAACAGAGAACCAGGACAGCCAGGCAGGGCTACACAGAGAAACCCTGTCTCGGAAAACAAACAAACAAACAAAAAGCCTATCTGAGGGCCAAGTCACAAGTCCCACCCACCCATGTAAAATATTTGAGTAACTACATTTTCTGTTTGAATGCTAAACATATAGAGCTAAATCTTATTTTTAAAATGCTTTCTTTATTTACTTATTGGGGAGAGTGGATGCGTATCATGGTTTCTATGTGGAAGTCAAAGAATGGCTATCGGGAGTCAGTTCTCTGCTTCCACTATGTGGGTCCCCAAGATAAAACTCAAGTCATCGGTCTTGGCAGTAAGTGCATTACTGACTGAGACATCTGGCTGACCCTCAGGCTAAATTCTGAAGACCAGGTAATTTTAAGATAAGAGTTCTTGTAGCCCAGGTTGGCTGTCTCTGTAGCCAAGGATGACCTTGAACTGCTGATCCTCCTGCCTCCACCTCCTGCATGCTAGGATGACAAGAATGAGTCACCATACCTGATTGGATTCTTTTCTCTTTCCTTTTATTTGCTGTTTTTCTCCTGAGCAAGACAGGGTCTCACTAGGTATGTCCAGGTGTCCTCAAACTAGAGATCTTCCCACTTCAGCCTCCCAGGTGCTGAGAGTAAAGATATGCACCGCCACCCTTGGCTAAGACAGGAGATTCCTTTTTTGTTTGTTGGTTTGTATGGTTTGGTTTTTTTGAGACAGGGTTTCTCTGTGTAACAGCCCTGGCTGTCCTGGAGCTCACTCTGTAGACCAGGCTAGACTTGAACTCATAGAAATCCTCGTGCCTCTGCCTCCTGAGTGCTGGGATTAAAGAAGTGCACCACCACGCCCAGCTAAAACAGGATATTCTTTTTTTTTTTTAATTTTTTTTTTAAGATTTATTTATTATGTATACAGTGTTATGTCTGCAGGCCAGAAGAGGGCACCAGATCTCATTACGGATGGCTGTGAGCCACCATGTGGTTGCTGGGAATTGAACTCAGGACCTCTGGAAGAGCAGTCAGTGCTCTTAACCTCTGAGCCATCTCTCCAGCCCCAAAACAGGATATTCTTAAGCCTGGAGGATTCTTGCCTTGATAACCCAGAGTCAGAGTCAGGACTGTGTGTGTATTTTTCTGCCTTGCTTAAGTGAACTCAGGTCACCAGGAAGGTTTCGTGGCCAATGACATTGACTGCTTGGGCCCTAGCATTGATCTACTGTAAAGGTCGAGAGCCAGCACCCCCAACACAATGGCTTCCATGGCTTAGAAAAGTCAGTTCATGCACACTACCCAACTACAGTATGAACCTTCCAAATATTAGCTCTAGCCCCTTTACACCAGGGTATTCGTCTATCCATTGAAAAGATCCAAGGGTCAGTTTTCTACTTCCCTAGGAAGCCCATGGGTCTGACCTTGCCCTCTCAGAATGTCAGGAGGGTGATCTACCTACACTACAGAATCACGTGTAAGTTGAAGGCCTGTGTTCAATTCCCAACACCAAAAAAACAAAAACCAAGAAAACCAAGGAAGATGGGAGCTGGAGAGATGGCTCATCAGTTAAGAACATTGGCTGCTCCTCCAGAGGACCCGGGTTCAATTCCCACCACCCACATGGCAGTGCAGAACTGTCTGTAACTCAAGTTCCAGTGGATCCAACTCCCTCACAAAGACATGCAGGTCAAACACCAGTACACACACACACACACACACACACACACACACACACACACACACACAAGTATGAGGTGCATGGGCTTGGGGTTAAGCTTAGTAAAGTGTTTGCCTAGCATATGTGAAATCATGGGTCTGAACCCCAGTAACACATAAACCCTGGTGTGTTGTCAAATGCCAACTGTTCTTCCAGCACTAAGGAGATAGGCAGAATGGTCATAAGTTCAAGGTCATCCTCAGTTATACAGAGTTCCAGTTTGGGATACTTGATACCCTGTCTTAAAAACACAAAGGGGAAGGGGGGGGGGAGCCAGGTGGTAGTGGTGCACACCTTTAATCCTAGCACTCAGGAGGCAAAGGCAGGTGGATCTCTGAGTTTGAGGCCAGCCTGGTCTACAGAGTGAGTTCCAGACAGCCAGGCCACACTGAAAAAGTTTGTCTCAAAAAAAATAAAAAATAAAGCCGGGCGGTGGTGGCGGCGCACGACTTTAATTCCAGCACTCTGAAGGGAGAGCCAGATGAATCTCTGTGAGTTCGAGGCCAGCCTGGGCTACCAAGTGAGTTCCAGGAAAGGCGCAAAGCTACACAGAGAAACCCTGTCTCGAAAAACCAAAATAAATAAATAAATAAATAAATAAATAAATAAATAAATAAATAATAAAAAATAACAAGCAGGGGGAGGGGTTGTGGGGATGGCTCAGTGGTTAAAACTACTTGCCACATAAGTGTGAGGACCAGCGTTTGGATCCCCAGAACCCACATAAAATGCCTGGTGAGTTGGAAGGTGGGTGCAGAGTATCCTTAGTGCAAGCTGGCTAGGGAGACTAGTCAGATCAGTAAACTCTGGGTTTGACTGAGACAATTTGCCTCAATGAATTAAATGGAAAAGTGGAGGAGGAGTCCTAACATAACCCTAGGCCTCCCCATGCATGCACAAACGTGTCCCCCACACACAAACATGCACACACATGTACACCACACACACACACACACACACACACACACACACACACACACACGAAAAATGGAAAGCTTTCCTTAAAAATCAACAACAAAGCTGCATGTACTATCCATGAGCTGCCATTCAATTCTCTGCTAAAGGGTTAGCCCCACCCAGCAGCATACAGAAGAGACAAAGCCCCACAGCAGGCATAGTGTTCTCAGGCCTTCCCACTCAAAACACACTAGAAATAGTCTCCACCTTCTTCACTTTGGAATAGTGCATGCTCTACTCACGCTCCTACAAGCTGATCCTACTCCTGTACACTACTCATTCTCTAGTCCTTCTGGCTTTACCCATTTGAAGTAGGGAGATCTAGCCCACTGTGAGTGGTACCATTCCCTAGGCAGGACAGCCTGAAGTGTATGAGCTGAGCACTAGACACATGTGTTAATTCGTAGCTTTCTGCTGTTAACATGAATGTGGCCAGCTCCTTGACTTAGAGTGCTCTGTATATGGGTCTTTCCACTCGGGGCATTGGTGGAGACTACCACAGATGGGGGCTGGTAAGATGTCCACAAATCAAGGACAAGCCTTGCCTACTGTGACTACTAGACAATTGCACCCACTCAGAGATGTCCATAGAGATGTCCGCAGAGCAGCGGGCTCAGGGTTACCTCAGGTGCTATGTAGTCTGGGGTCCCACAGAAGGTTCGGGTTGTGGACCCCGGGAAGACATTCTCTTTACACATGCCAAAGTCTGTGATCTTGATGTGTCCTTCAGCATCCAGCATCACATTATCCAACTTGAGGTCCCTGGAGGATGAGAGTACAAGTGAGAATTGTAGAACAGTAGTGTGATGGTTAACGTTCTGTGTCAACTTGATACAATCCACTATCTCCCAGGAAGAGAGTCTCAATGAGGGATTGTCTAGATCAAGTTGGCCTGTGAACCTGTTGTAGAGGACTTCCTGGATTACTTCCATTGAGATAGGCAGGCCTAGTCCACTGTAGGTGATATCACTCCCTAGGCAGGAAAGCTTATGGAATACGAGAGCTGAGCACTAGCTCTGTGAATTAATTCATTGCTCTCTGGTCTTGGTTTTTGTTGTTGTTGTTGTTGTTGTTGTTGTCGTTGTTGTTTGTTTGTTTATTTGTTTTGAGACAGGGTTTCTCTGTGTAGTCCTGGCTGTCCTGGTACTCCCTCTGAAGACCAGGCTGGCCTTGAACACAAAGCTCCCCTTGCCTCTGCCTCCCCAGTACTTAGATAAAAGGCATTCACCACCACTGCCCTGAATGCTCTCTACTGTTACCTGTGTGTGTGAATAGCCCTGACTTCTCCTCGATGATGGAAACTGTGAGCCAAACCAAACTTTTCCTCCCTTGGTTGTTTTTGTTAGGTTCAAAAGTGTGTGTGTGGGGGTATCCTGGTGTCTGGGGCAGGGTGCAAAAGAGGATGTCATGGCCGAGAAGTGGTAGTGCACACCTTTAATCCCAGCACTCTGGAGGCATAGGCAGGTGGATCTCTATGAGTTTGAGGCCAACCTGGTCTACAAAGTGAGTTCTAGGACAGCCAAGACTACACAGAGAAACCCTGTCTTGAAAACCAAAATAAACAAACAAACAAAAAGAGGATGTCATATCTCCTGGAGCTGGAGTTGCAGGCAGTATACTTCAGTCCTCTCCAAGGGCTGCAAGGACCTCAACTGCTGAACAAGCTTTCCAGCCCCCTTGTGGTGTACTTTAGAACAGCAACGGGACACAAGCCCCAAGGCAACTAGCATTCAGCAATCCGGAGCTGTGTGTCGGAATCCCATCCCCTCCAAAGAACCCATTTTCCCTCCAGGAAAAGTGCTGGGGCTACTGACCTGTAGATGATGCCCTGGTTGTGAAGGAAGAAGAGGCCTATAGCGATTTCTGCAGCGTAGAATCTGGAGGAGCACGTGGAAAGTTGGAAGGTCAATGACGAGACCACCCCTCCTGCCCCCCCACTCCCTTCACCATTGCTGAGGTGACTTACGCTGCGTGGGGCTCCTTAAACTTGCCCAACTGCTGAATGTGGTACATTAAATCGCCTCCAGTGACATATTCCATCACGAAATACAGGCGGTCCTGAGGAGGAGCAGGTGTGGCTTAGTCACAGGGACACAGCACACCTGGACAGAAAAGCTTTTTGGTTTAGTTTTGGTTTTCCAAGACAGGATTTCTCTGTGTAGCTCTGGCTATCCTGGATCTCACTCTCTAGAGCAGGCTGGCCTGGAACTCACAGAGATCTGCCTGCCTCTGACTCTCAAGAGCTGGGATTAAAGGACTGGGCCACAACCGCATTTTTTAAAGTGTTTTGGCTACGTCTATATATGTCACCACATGTGAGCCTTGTGCCTTTGAGTGTCAGAAAAGGATCTTCAGTGCTCTGGAACTGGAGACTCAGGTAGTTGTAGCCACCATGTGGATGTTGGGAACTGAACCTGAGCCATCTGCAAGGGCAATAAGTGTCTTTAACTGTTGGGCCATCTCTCTAGCTCCAAGGTTTTTGTTTTTGTTTTTAAAGACAGGGTCTCAGCTAGTGGTGGTGCTCGCCTTTGATCCTAGCACTTGGGAGGCAGAGTCAGGCAAATTTCTAAGTTTGAGGTCAGTCTGGTCTACAGAGCAAGTTCCAAGGTGACCAGGGCTACACAGGGAAATCCTATAATGAAAAACAAACAAGACACGCAAGGTCTCGTGTAGCCCAAGTTGACCTTGAACTCACTGTGTAACTGAGGACAACCTTGAACTCATGATCCTCCTCCCTCTGACTTCCAAGTGCTGGAATCACAGGGATGGTCTAAAGAATTGTCTAAGAACAGCTCTTTCCTCCTGCCCACTTGGGACAGACAGGGATACCTCCTGATCCACTCAGCCAGTAATCCAGAAGAATTGGACAAACACACAGGAAGGTTCCGAGATTCTAACCCTGATACCTGATACCTCAGCCCTATCTCTGTTACTCTGATTACCCAATTTTCTAAGAGACCCACAGGACTGGACTGAAACCCAGAAGCACTGAATCTCATACTACACACACACACACACACACACACACACACACACACACACACACACATACACACACAATTCTGGCTGCCTGAGACCAAAAGTGGTTAGGTTTCACTTGCAACTACTAGTTTTTGTTTATTTAGGGGGGAAATGCAGATGGTGCGTGCATGTATGTGTGCATGTATGGGATCAGAGGACATAGAACGCCCAACTCATTCACTTTCTGCCTTATTCCTTTGAGACAGAGACTGTTAGTGAACCCAGAGTTAAGGCGACAACCAGTGTCAACCCTGTGACACTGTTTCCATCCCCACCCCCACAGTACTGGTGTTGCAAGTGTTCATGAAGCCACACTTGGCTTTTTACGTGTGTGAGATGGGGATTCAGATTCAGGTCCTCATGTGTGCACTGCAAGTGTTCCTACCCAGTAAGCCATCTCTCTAGACATCCCTACTGTTATTTATAGGATCTCCACTCTGTAGGTTAGGTTCAGCTCAGGCTCATGGCAATCCTCCTGCCTCAGCCTCCCAAGTGCCAGGATGACAAATATGTGCCGCTATACTCGGTTGCCTGCAATTAATTTTTGCTCGGTCAGAAACCAGGGAAAGTGAAGTCATACTTCCCCAAGCCCTGGGGATTCTAACTTCTTGTTCAATCCCTCAGTCTCGGGGAAACACCCTTTTATGACTCATCCTTCAGTCAGAATCCAAAAGTGATGGGCTCACCCTGGAAGCCCAATCATTCTGGGCATGTCCAATTAGAGACATCCCTAAGGGCTGGGGATACAATTCGGTTGGTAGAATGTTTGCCTAGCATTCACAAAGCCCTGGTTTGATCCCCAGCATGATATAAACAGGTTATCCTCCAATACTTAGCGAGTTCAAGACCAACCTGGACTACATGAGACCCTGTCTCAAGGAAAAAGAAAGAGAAGAAAACATTCCCATCTAACTCATTCCTGGGACCAAAGCCACAGAACACTGGCTACAGGCATTGGAAATAGAGTTCACAGGAACCACAGACAATCTAATCCAATACCCACTCAGATCCCATCCTCTGGCCATGTCCTGCATGACACCCCTATCTCCACAGCATTGGATTCCACTTGACTGACCACATTCATTCATTTTAAAAATTTTGTATGGTATGTAGTGGCTCATACCTTTTGTCCCAGCACTTGGGAGGCAGAGGCAGGTAGATCTCTGAATTCTAGGCCAGCGTGATCTACAAAGTGAGTTCCAGGATACCAGGGCTACATAGAATAACCTTGTCTCAAAAAAACAAAAACAAAAACAAAACCGGGTGGTGATGGCACATGCCTTTAATCCCAGCACTTGGGAAGCAGAAGCAGGCAGATCTCTGTGAGTTCCAGGCTAGCCTGGTCTACAAAGTAAGTTCCAGGACAGGTTCCAAAACTACACACAGAAACCCTGTCTCGAAAAACAAAACAAAAAAAAAAAAAAAAGTTAAAAAATAAAGAAAATTAATTTTTAAAATCATCTTAAATCATGGAGGCAGGTATGTGCTTATGAATATGAGAATCCCCAGAGACCAGAAGCATCAGATCCCCCTGGAGCAAGAGTTACAAGTGGTTATGACCACTGCACATTTGATGCACATAGGATCCAAACTCAGATCTTCTTCAAGAACAGTAAGTGCTCTTCACTACTGAACCATCCTTCCACATAACTCACTTATTTAATTAATTTTTTTTTATTTTATTGAGACAGTGTCTCACTTTGTAGCCCTGGCTGTCCTGGAACTTGCTCTGTAGACCACGTTGGTGTCCAACTCAGAGAGACCCACCTGCCTCTGCCTCCCGACTCCTGGGATTTAAGGCACGCACCACCACCCCCAGCCTTATTCACTGATTTTAACAATTTCTTTGTAGTTGTATGCAGCATATATACAAGTGTGGTTACATGCATGTGAGTGTGAGGGCGTGTGGACCCATGTGTCCCGTGTGGAAGTCATGATGTCTTCCTAGCTCTCTTATTGCCCTGAGACAGGGTCTTTCGCTGAACTGGAAAATCACCAGAATGACAAGGCTGGCTAGCCAGCGAGCTCTTGGGACCCACTTGTCTCTGACCCTCAATGCTGAGGCTACAGAACACACAGCCACATCTGACTTCTTAAGTGAGGACTGCGATTCAAACTCAGGTCCCCACACTTGTGAAAGCAAGTGCTCCTACCCACTGAGCCATCATCTCTTAGCACTGGCCACATCCTCTCAGAGCACAAGCTTCTTTTTGCCTTTCCCTGAACTCAGCCTTCTAAAGCACGAGCCCACCCCACCCTTCCTCACCGGTGTCTGAAAGGTGGAATGAAGCTGTGTGAGGAAGTGGGGCCGGCCTCCCGGACCTCGGCCTCCCAGTGCCAGCACACGCTTCTCCACTAGGGTGCAGTCCACGTCGTCATCCTGGACTATGACGTCTTTTTTCAGGATCTTGATGGCATAGAGTTCATCAGAACCTCTGCGTTCAGCCAGCATCACCTACAGACAGATGTCCGAAAGGGCCAGTCCATTTGAGAAACTCCATGCTGCAGGGCCCTGCCCCACTTGTCACACAGAACACAGGATCAGAGCCCCCTTCCTCCTCCCCTAGGGGCCTGGGTGTTCTAAAATTGCATCTACTCCTCTCAAGAAAAGTACTGGCAGGTTTATTTTTTGTTACAATTATTTGTTATGGGTATGGTGTGAGTGCCACAGTGAGTGTGTGGAAGTCTGGGACAACTTGGGGGAGTTGGTTCTATCATTCCACCACATGGGGCCTGAGAATCGAACTCAGATAGTCTGGCTTGGTGGCCAGAGCCTTGATCTCCTTTGCTATCTTGGTGGCAAATGCCCTTACCTGCTGAGCCATTTTACCAGCCCAGTATTGAGATATTTATAGCAGAAATATCCAGATACCCAAGTTGTTTTTTTTTTAATGTGCATTGGTGTTTTGCATGTCTGTATAAAGGTGTTAGATCCCCTGGAACTGGAGTTATAGATAGCTGTGAGCCATCATGTGGGTGCTGGGAATTGAACCCGGGTCCTATTGAAGAGCAGCCACTGAGCCATCTCTCCAACCCCCAGATACCCAATCTTAACCCATCTTAATTCATTTAGGGACACAGCAGCCTAGTGAGTCTGCCACCCAAACTTCATGCCTAAGAAATAGAAATCCAACCTCTCTGCAAGCTTCCTCCCCTCCCCCCCAGAACCCCAGAAATCTAACCTTCCCAAAACTGCCTTTCCCTAGAACCATGAGGAAGCTGAAGTCAGAGATATGCAGGCGTCCTGGGCTGGCACTGAAGAAGCATCGCTTGGAGTCCGTGGGACTGGGGGATGGAGAAGGGATGGGGGAGGAAGAGGGGCCCATCCGCACTCTCTATGAGAAAGGAGAGAGAGAGAGATCCAGAGACAGTCAGAACCTGGAGATGTCCCCAAGAGACACAGCACCCCAAAATAAAAAGGACCAAGAGAGACAGAATGGAGAGAAAATGGCATTGTCCTGTGTTTAGCTTAATAACAACTTTCTCTGACTAGGCTCGCCTGTAACCCCAGCACTACGGAACCTGAGGCAGGAGGATGGAGAGCGTAAGACCAGTCTGGCTACACAAGACCTTGTCTCAGAAAATGAGAGAGGGGGAGAGAGAAAGAAGGGAGGGAGGAAGGGAGGGAGAAAGACAAAGTAAAAAAATTAAGAAAGGGAAAGATTAAGGAAAGGAGAGAGGTATTGAAGGAGGGAGGGAGGAAATGAGGGAGGGAGGAAAGGAAAGAAGGAGGGAGGGAGGGAGGGACTCTTCATAGCCTGGTGGACCTATTATTTAACTCACACCTAGTCAGATCCAAAGAATTCACGTCTATAGATTCCTACCTGTTACCCTCTAAACCAGAACTCCTTAAAGGATCGACAAAAACCAGTGGGGTCTCGTTCCCCCCCACCAGGTTTTCTGGAGATGAGGCTTAAGAACTTAAAACAAGATCCAAGGGGACACCGCCTGCTATTGTTCTGAGGACCACACTGAGTTCCAGTGATGGAGTGTTCTCATCTTTTCCTACCTCCACCTCTGTTGTGGGCAAGCGGGGTGTGTGTGTGTGTGTGTCCCATGCCTAAACTGCAACAGCTGCCACACACATCCCTCTGCATCCACTGCCATGCTGTCTGATATGCTCTCTGCTCTGCAGGCAGAAGGACCAATTTAAAAATACATAAATCAGGTCATGTCTTCCTTTGCCTTCAAAGCCTCTCACGGCTTCTGTGTATTAAGATTTTATTCCCTGCAGCTTCAAAACCAGGCTCTGATCGGTCCGGAGTGTCCTTCTTCTCTCTGCCCCTCCCTCTCCTACCATGATACAGACCCTGGCCTCATTCACCTAGTCCTCTGTCTCCCCTCAAGGTCTGGACAAGTGACACTGAGTCTTCTTGCAGGCTGTCCTGTCCCATCTCCTGCAAATTGTTTCTCCTTTAGACCAGAATCAAGCGTCTCCTTCACAGGTGTCTCCTGATGGTTTTATCAGGGTCAGACGCCTCTCCTGAGGCCTCTGTGCTACCATGGACAGCTCCTGAGTGGCCCTGTGTAATTAGCATCTCTGTATCAGTGTGGCTGCTGGCTTTCTCCCTGGGAGACCCTGCAGCAGCCTGTTTGTTCTCTAAGATACAGTGACTGGAGCAGAGCTGGGGTTCAAGGAAAAACGCATATGTAGCTGTATATGAGATAGATAGATAGATAGATAGATAGATAGATAGATAGATAGATAGATAGGTAGGTAGGTAGGTAGGTAGGCAGGCAGGCAGGCAGGCAGGCAGGCAGGCAGGCAGATAGATAGATAGATAGATAGATAGATAGATAGATAGATAGACAGACAGACAAATGGATGGATGGATGGATGGATGGATGGATGGATGGATGGATGGATGGACACAGAAAGACAGGAAGAAATAGAAAGAGTTTTTGTTTCTTCGTATGAAGATCTCATGTAGTCCAGACCAGCCTCAAACTGGCCATGTGCCTTGAGCTCTTCATTTGCTTGCCTCTACTTCCCAAGCACTAGGATACAGATACAAGTCATCCAACCTGTTCTTCTTGTGAAGAACAGCAGTCTGACCTTCTGGATTTGGGACCCAGTCACCAAGGGGGTTCTCTTCACAACCTTATCACAATGTAAGTGTAATAGGTATGATTTCCAACAAAGTTAGCAGGAGTTGGTGATTAACATCTACAAATCACTTAGAACAGTACCCAGCATGCACCTCTTTACCTCTTACTGGGCCTGGACAAACTAGGCAAGCAAGCATGCTAACACTGAGCTATGTCTCCAGCCCTCTCAGGGACTTTTTTGTTTTTTTCTTTTTTTGAGACGGGGTTTCTCTGTGTAGCCCTGACTGTCCTAGAACTCACTTTGCAGACTAGGCTGACCCCAAACTCAGAGATCCACCTGCCTCTGCCTCTGGAATGCTGGGATTAAAGGCATGTGTCACCACTGCCTGGCTTCAGGGACTTTTATATGGTGCTGATGAGTGAATCCAGGTCCTTAGGCATACTAGGCAAGCAGCTGAATTACAGCCCTAGTCATTCATTAATTTATTAATTTAATATTTACTCATTCATTGTGAGAAGGAGCTTCACACTGTAGCTCATCCTGGCACAAAACTTGTTTTGTACCCTAGGAACTCATTATGCAGCCAACACTAGCCTTGAACTCACAGCAATCCTTCTGCCTCAACCTCATGAGTGCTGGGATTATAGGTCTAGACTGCCATGCTCAGGTTATCAAGGATTCTTGTGTCTTCTATTACTATTCTACCCCACCAGGACCCAGCTCAGGGTCTGTCACATAGTGGGTCTGCATTGGTAACACTAATGTATGCTTACTGGTTGTGGAGACAGCTGAAGACAACACAACACACAGTCATAGTCAATCATTGGTACTCATAGACTAAGCAGCTAGTCCACATTGGGTATGGTGACACATGCCTATGACCCCAGCACTAGGGAGAGGGAGGCAGGAAGCTCAGAAGTTTAAGGTCAGCCTCAGCTACATAGTTAGGTTTTTTGTTTGTTTGTTTGTTTGTTTGTTTGTTTGTTTTTTCGAGACAGGGTTTCTCTGTGTAGCTTTGGCACCTTTCCTGGAACTCACTCTGTAGCCCAGACTGGCCTCAAACTCAGAGATCCACTTGTCTCCATCTCCAGAATGATGGGATTAAAGGCATGTGCCACTATGCCCAGCTTAATATCCACATTATCTCAGGATACAACACAGCTCTGGCCAGAACCCTCCCTTCTCGCTTGGGTTAAGAACAGCCGTCCTCTTGAGGGATGACAAGGCATCCTCTCTGATGCCGTCTCCTTTCCTTCCCCCACACCCTTTGACCTGACTTCACTGTCCTCGTTGCTCCCAACCTTCCTCTCTGGCTCCTCCCTCCGGGTCTCACACATGCCCCTTCCTCTGTTGCAAGGCCCTTCTCTGGGGATCCTCACTCATTGTCTTGTTTAATGTAGATCTTTGCCCAGCAGTTCCTTTTTCAGAGAAGCCTTCTTACTGCAAGCTCACATTATTATCAGCAGAATTCCCAATGCTTCTCAAAGAAGACTGCAGCATTACCAACAGAATTCCCAGTGCTACTCAATGCTCATTGTTTTCCTTATCGCTTATAACTTCCTAACATATGGTCATGCATTTAAAAAAATAATAAAAGAGGGCTGAATCTAGGGTTTTGTGGATTCCAGGCAGGTGCTCTACCTCTGAACAACACCTTCAGCCCTCACTGGGGGATTCTAGGCAGGGCCCCTACCTCTGAGCCACACACCCCAACCCCTCACTGGGAGTTTCTAGACAGGGCCTCTGCCACTGAGCCACACCCCTAGCTGCTCACTGGTGGATTCTAGGCAGGTGCTCTACCACTGAGCCATGCCCCCAGCTGCTTACTGGGGGATTCTAGAAAAGAACTCAATTGCTAAGTTATAATTTCAGCATGCTCCCCCCACCCCAGCATCCCCACCTTTACTTTCTATTTTGAGACAGGGCCTCACTAAGTTGTCCCGGCTGTCTTTGAACTCACTCCATTGCTCAGGCTGTTCTTGAACTCATTCTGTAGATGGCAAGCCGTGAACTTGTGATCTTCCTGCCTCAGCATTCAGAGTAGCTGGAATGGCTGGCCTGCACTACCAGACCAGATGTGATGTCTTACATCATGGGTGAATTGTATGAAGTAGAGACTCTTTTGTCTTTTCGGTTGCATAGAGATCTAGACCCTTGCCTTGGATATAGAGATGTGCCTTTTTTTTTTTTTTAAACAGCAAAGGAGGGAAATAGTTTTACTGCCTTCCTCCCTGTGTTCTCTCCTTCCTCCCGTCTGCACTCTCTAGGAAGTTGTCCTGACTCTCAGGCTGTGCTGGCTCCCTGGTGCCTGAAGCTATTTCCACCATCAAACACATTCCTGTTCTGATGTCTCAGGCTGCCTCCTTCATTAGAGAGGAGCCCTAGGGAATGGCCTGATTCTATGCTGGCACCATGCTTCAGGAAATAGTGTTCAACGAGCGAGTGACTGAATGGAGAGAACAGTGTCCTGACCACAGAGAGGCAGCAAAGCTCAAAGGCCAGTTCAAGGAGAAGCCTTCACTGTCCACTCAAATGCCTCCTCCAGACCTTTGAGGTTCCCTGAGCTCCCAGTAATTGAGCTCAAATACCTATGATGGTGGCCCTGCCTCATGTAGCCACTGATATTGTTCAACAAACACAAAGTAGGTGCTCAATTTCTGTGTGCAGAATTGAAGACAGGAAATCAGAGGATTAGATCCAAAGATGTCTGTCTGAGTGATACTCACCTCATACAGTTCCAATGGGTAATTACAGGCCTGGAGGAGAGGAAAAGCCACAGTCAGGACCCCTTGAGAGGTAGGTAATTGCCCTAGAGCAAAGGCCCACAAGGGCCCCTAACACCCCAAAGGACGGGGAACTACAATTCCCATGAGACCCTGTGGCCTAGACCCCTAAGAATAGTTGAGGAAGGGGCCCTGGAGTCTTCTGGGAATTGTAGTCCCAGTACCAGTGGTAGCCCAGGGATAGAGGGCAAAGCCAGCTTTGAACTTGGGGAGGCTGGGCTGGGCTCCCCTGGGGGAAGCCAGTCAGTCGGTCAGGGTACCTCAAACTTCTGGAGGAGGCTGCAGTTGTCAGCATCGGCCACCGGTACATTGTAATACTCGCCCTCCTCCTGGTTCAGTAACTTGTACCTGACATACAGACGGAGACCAGGGCCGGGCAGGGATGGGGGAAGCAGGGCACCCGTGGGAGAGGCAAAGACATCCAAAGGGAGGTACGTGACACAGAAAGACGGACACGGAGATGGAGAGAGAGAAAGAGTGAGATACGGAGAGAGGGGAGAGGCAGGGGAGGAGAGAAGAGGAAGAGGAAGAAGAAGAGGAAGAGGAGAGAGGGGAGGAGCTATGCTGGAAAGTAAAGGCGGGAGGGTGGGGGGAAGATGGTGGCCTAAAAGAGAGACCACATACGGAGCGAGAAGGTGACACCCGGGTCCACCGCCAGCCCAGCCCTGCTCCTCACCATCCGTCCACCGGGGCCTTGAGCAGCTCTGAGACGCCAAAGGACATTGCACCCATGAAATCATTTCGGGATGTCCTGTCCCAGTCCCACACCTCCACACTGAGCCGGCGCTCCACATCCCCTGGCTTCAGGTTGCTGTGAGAAGAGTGGGAGCAGAGTGAGGAGCCGGAGTCACGGCTCCCCGCTTCATTGCCCCACCTCTGACCCTCAGAGAGTCTCGCCCACTGTGGCAAACGGGGCGGTCACAGGTTATAAACAGCTGCCGCAAGCTCTCTCCCTTCCTCCCAGTTTCTTGATCCCTTCCAGTCAGTTCCCCGGTCCTTTTCTCTCTTTACCCTGAGTTTCTGAGCTCCTCCTCTGAGTCTCTGTCCTCATGCCCTGGCTTCCCTTTCTGTCCTTGTCACTTTCACACCACCCTCCCCTCCTCGCCTCCTCTCTTTCCTTCCTCCCCTCCTCTATCCCTTCTTCCTCTCTCCCTCACCTACTCCCTCCCTCCCTCCTTTCCTTTCTTTCTTCCGTTTGTTTGAAACAAAGTCTCTCCACATAGTCCCGGCTAACTTTGAACTTGCCTCAGCCCCCAAGTGGCTGCCATTGCAGGCATGCACCACGACTATGCCCAGTCTCTTGTTGGTTTTGTCGACCAAACTAATTGCTTCAGTCTGTCTGTCTGTCTGTCTATCCCTCTGCCCTTCTCTTCCTGCGCCACCCCACTTCTTTTCCTTTTTCTTCCTCTGGACTCTTCTCTAGACCTCCCTTACCCCCCCACCCCCCCACCCCCCCTACCCCCCCACCCCCCACCCCTCCCACCTCCCACCCCACCCCCGCTGTTCTCACTTATTCTGACCGCCTATCTGAGCACCCACGTGTCCATCAGCCTCTCTGGTTCCCTGATTGCTTCCTTAACAATTTAAAGGTTTTGTGTGTGTATGAGTATTTTGCCTGCACGTGCCTAAGCACGACATGTGTGCCTGATGCCTGTACAGGCCAGAAGAGGACATCAGGTCCCTTGGAACTGGAATTACAGGAGGCTGTGCCTTGCAGGTGCTGAGACCCCAGGTCCTCAGTACTCATGCTTCACACCTGAGCCCTCTCTCTAGCCCCTCGGTCTGCTTCTTGAGAGTCCTGTCTTTCTCACTCTGTTTCTCCTTTGATCACCTCACTCTGACATGTAGGGCACTGAGGGGGAGTAAACACCCAGAGCCCGGTCTCTCACCTCCTGAACGCCCGTCCCTCTTTCCCGATCATTCCATTTCTGTCTCCCACCTTCTCCTGTCTCTTATTAGAGGTTTCCTCTACCCTAACATCTACCCCACACACAAGCACTCCAGGGTTGTATGGGCTACTAGGACCCTCAGATCCTGCCCTGCCAGTCATCACCGCCCCAGAGCTCACAACACGAAGGTCTCGTTCCACACGGGATTCAGTGTGGCTTTCACAGTCCTCGTCTTCTGTTTTGTCAGGTTCCGAGGGTCTGGGATGAGCTTCAGTTTCACATAGGGATCAGACAGACCATTGGGGTCCATAGGAATGAGGTTTCGGGCCTCGCCAACTGAAGGTAGAAAGCAAGGAAGGATGACTTGAGTTAGAGATCCAGGAAATAGCTCCCGGCCCTCCCACAGCCAGTAATCAGGAATTCAGGATCACAGCCAGCAAGATGGTTCAAATGGTAAAGGTGCCTGCCACCAATCCTGATGATTGACGCAAGAAAAAATGACTTCTGCTGGTTGTCTTCTGACCTTCATACACTCACTGTAGCACACACACACACACACACACACACACACACACACGAGCGTGCACACAGGTACACAAGTACCCAACAGATTAAGAAATGTTGAAAAGTAATAAAGAGGCTGGAGAGATGGCTCAGTCATTAGGGGTACTTGTTGTTTTGCAAAATGCCTGAGTTTGATTCCCAGAACCTACATGGTGGTTCACAACCATCTATAGCTCCAGTTCCAGGGTATCTGATATCTTCTTTTGGCCTCTATGGGTATGAGGTACACACATGGTGCTCATATGTATATTCAGGCAAAACAGTGACATACAGAAAATAAATATATCTAAAAATAATTTTTTAAAAAATAATTCAAGGTCAGTCTCCTGTCTCTGTGAATTATTTTTCTACCACCTATATGCAGGACGTAAGGCCTGTTGCTTAGAGCATGTGCCCAGAAATCAGTGTAATTCTTCCACTAGGACTCAGGAGTCTGGAGTAGGACTCTGCTGGGTAAGTCAGATTTTGCCTTTTATCCCATCTTCTCAATGGCCACTAATTAGAAATCTGAGATGGGAATGGGGGGTATAGCTCAAGGATAGAGTGTTTGATAAGCATAATGAATTCCTCAGTTCAATACACAGTGCTAGCACAAACTCACACACACACACACACACACACACACACACACACACAAATCATAACCTGGCATGGTGTTGCATGTCTGTAAACCCAACATTTGGGAAGTAGAATCCTGCAGGCCACAAATTATAGACCAGCCTTTGCTACATATCTAGTTTGAGGGCAGCCTAGGCTACATGAGATCACAGCTGGAAGACTAAGGCAGGTGTTCTGCTAGAAAGGGGGTGGATAGAAGGAGCCCAGTGGGGATGGGGTCAGGGATGTGGACGGTGGTTGGGGCGGGGAGGGGGGGGGAGTGGCATCGTGGTTCCCAGCATAGAACACCCTGCGTGAGTTCAGCTAGCCTCAGCTCCAGGTTGGGGGCGTGGCGAGTGAAGAGGCGTGGCCTCACCAGTGATATGGATCTCATCTGACGTGGGAGCTCGGATTTCCAGTTGCAGACGTCCACGGCGCTCTGTGTGGTCCACGCCGCACAGGGAGGGAACGCTGCGCACACAGCGTCGGTGCACGTTCATCTCGCAACCTGGAGCGACAAAAGTTGAGATTGCATTTCAGGCCCAGACGCTCACCAACCCCACCTTAAATCCCCCCTGCAAGCCAGACATTGCGCGGTGGTTGAAGAAGGAGCGCCCTCTAGAGCCCGATCTGGGCTGGGGCAGCAGACATCCTGCCTGGCACACTCACAGGAACATTTCATGCCCTGGTGCACCAGCCCGTAGAGGAGAGAGCCACAGTGGTCGCAGAAGGTGGGGCTGCTGTAGCTGTGCAGGCGGAACTTGTGCTTGTTGCGAGGGTCCTGGGGGCAGAGAAGAGTCATTTAGGGAAATAGGGTTGGGGGAGGGTCCTAAAATCTTAAGAGAGGTGATTTTAAAAAATGACTTAGTATTATTTTTGCATATGCATGCCTGCATGTGAAAGCAAGTGAAGGTAGAGGCCAGAAGAGGGCGTCAGATCCCCTGGAGCTGAAGTTACAGGAAGTGTGTTGGGAACGGAACTCAGATCCTCTGGCAGAGCAGCAAGTGTTCTAAACTGCTTTGCCATCTCGCCATCTCTCCAGCCTTGGAATTTTTTGTTTTTATTTTTAGGCTATGAGACAGGGTTTCATTTAGTTCAGGCGGGCCTTAAACAATATGTAGTAGAGGATGACCTTGAGCTCCTGATTCTCCAGCATCCAACCGAGATTGTAAGCCTGGGCCACCATGGTTGGCATACAACTACCAACAGAGAAGTGTCCCCAGCCAGAGAGAAACCCTTTTACGTTTTCTTCCTTTGGCCTTGCTCTCTGTCAGCTCTCTGCTCTATCTCACTCCCTTCAGTCTACACAAATTCACTGAGATCCTGCTGTGTGCCAAGCCCAGCACTGAATAAATACAATTAGAAATCTGTCACATGGAGGGACTGGAGATGTAGCTCTATAAAATGCCTGTCTGGCATTCGTGGAATCCTCTGGTCCCCAACACCTCATAAACTGGGTGTGGTGGTGCATGGCAGAGAATCAGGAATTGAAGAGCATCATCCCTTGGCTGCAGGGCAACTTCAAGACACTCTCTCAAAAAACAGAACACCCTTGTCAAAAAGTGAAACAACAAAAACCAAAAACCCGCCGGGCGGTGGTGGCGCACGCCTTTAATCCCAGCACTAGGGAGGCAGAGGAAGGCGGATCTCTGTGAGTTCGAGGCCAGCCTAGGATACAGAGCGAGATCTAGGACAGGCACCAAAACTGCACAGAGAAAACCTGTCTCGAAATATACAAAAAGAAAGAAAACAAAACAAAACAAGGAGGTGGAACAGTAAACACAGTAAATAATAAATAAAAAAGATGGTAAGACAAATGGCCATAGATGTTTCGGAGGGAAATGAAGCAGGGGTGGACACCATCAGAGGCCTGATGGTGCAAGCCTGTCATCCCAGCTATTCTCGAAGCTGAGACAGGTGGATCAGAAACCCAAGGCTAACCTGAGCTACACAGAGAATTCAAAGCCAGCTTGGGTAACTTAGTGATACCTCGTCTAAAAATTTTAAAGGGGCTAAGGGTGTTGCCTGGTGATAGAGCACTTGTCTGGTATACATGAGGCTTTGGGTTTGGTCCCTGTATTTCAAAAAGAAGGGATGGTTGGAAAGAAAGAGGAGGCAAGGGAGGAGGGAGAAGAGGTGGAGGAGGAGGGAGAGGAGGAGGAGGATGGGAACAAGGAGAGTGGAGAGGAGAAGGAGGGAGAAGACAAGAAGAGAGGGGAGGAAAAAGGAGGAGAATGAGGAGGGAGGGGTGGAGGAGAGAGGGGTGGAGGAGGGAGGGGTGAAGGAGGGAGGGGTGGAGGAGGGGTGGAGGTGAGAATGAGGAGGAGGGAGAGAAAGGAAAGAAAGAAGAGAAGGAGAAAAGAGGAAGAGGAGGAGAGAACAGAGGAGCAGGAAGGAGAAAAGGAAAGGAAAGTGAGAGGAGAGAGAAGAGTGGAGGAAGAAAACATGGAGGAAGACAAGGAAGAGGAAAACTCGAAGCTGGAGGCTCCAAAAGGGATGTTCGGGGAGGTCTGGTTCACAAAGGGACATTTGGTCAGAGCACGCAGATGAGAGCTCCCAGGAGCCTTCCCGTGTCCATACCTCCCCCAATTTGCCGAGGACCTGTGAGCCACCCTTAGCCCCAGGTCCTCCACTCATTGCCTTTGCTGGCCCCCACGTGAGATGAAGAATCGGTTACAGCAGGCACCAGAGGGCCTGACTAGATTAATGGGAGGCTCACAGCAGAACTTATTATGTGGGACAAGCCCATTGCTGCTAGTCTGACCGCAGTTATCGCGGGGCTGTGGTTATTGGGAGGGGTTTTATTGCTGGCCCTGAAGAACCCCGAGTTCAAATAACAGCCGGTCACTTCCCAGATGTGTGATTTTTTTTTTTTTTTTTGGAGCAGATTCATTTCCCAGTTTTGAGCCCCAGCAACCTCCTCTGTCAAACAGAAATAAATATTCTTTCTATGTCTTAAAGCGACATTAAATGCCCAGGGTCTGATTATGCAGGAATTTAGGACATCAGCCAGTACCTTCCCCACCCACACACCACCCTACAGGGTAATGCCTGATTCTTGGAAAATTATTTCGATTTTCTCTCCTTCCTTCCTCCCTTCCTCCTCCCTTCCTTCCTTCCCTTCTCCCTTCCTTCCTCTCCTCCTTCCTCCCTCCCTTCCTTTCTCTATCCCTCGCCCTCATTTTTCTTTTCTTTCTTTTTACAGGCTGGCTTGGAACTTATTGTGTAGGTCAGGATGGTCTTGAAGTCCTGATCCTCCCGTCTCTACCACTGAGATTCCAAGTATCTCATGGTCACCATGATAAACATCACCATGGTCAGTGCTAGGGATAGAATCCAGGGCTTCTAGGCAGGTGCTCTGCACCCCCCCACCCCCCGAGCTACAGCCGCAGCCTCAGATTTAGCTTTCTCTGAGCAATCATTGAAAGAATTAGCCTGACGGGAGGAAAATTAAGATAATCTCAGGCTTTCGTTTGTTTTAGTGAGATTTCTATCTTCACTTTTTTAGATTTATGATTGTGTGTGAATGAGTGTCTTGCCTGTATGTATGTATGATGTGCCTGGTGTCCACAGAGATCAGCAGAGGGCATTTGATTCCCTGGAACTGGACGGTTGTGAGCCACCATGTGGGTGCTTGGAACTGAGCCTGTGTTCTTTACAAGAGCAACAAGCACTCTTAACCATGGAGTCACCTCACCAAACTGTCCCTAGTTTTCTGTTTTGAACTCATTCGAGCGTGTGTGTGTGTGTGTGTGTGTGTGTGTGTGTGTGTGTGTGTGTGTGTCTGTGTGTGTGTGTGTCTGTGTGTGTGTGTGTGTGTGTGTGTGTGTGTGTAGGCACACATGTGGAAGTCAGGGACAACTTGCAGTCATCCATTCTCTTCCTCCACCATATGAGTCCCAGGGATGAAATTCAGGTTGCTAGCCTTGGCAGCAAATGCCTTTTCCAGCTGAGCCATCTCGATGATCCAATTTTTTACTTACTATGTTCCAGATACTATCCCAAGTGTTTGACTCAACTGAAGCTGGGAAATGACCCCATAAGTAGGCACAATTCTCACCTCACTTTCTAGCCTAGGAACTCAAGATGTACCGTAAGTAATTAAGCCATCTGTTTTGACACACACCTGTCATCTCAGCATTTGGGAGGCTGAGTCCTCAGTAGAATGGGGGAGTTTGAAGGCACCCTGGACTACATAGAGAGACCCTATCTAAAAACAAACGAAATAAAACAAAACAACAATAACAACAACAACAAAAAAAAAACAGAAAAACACGGGGCATGGTGGGGCATACTTTTAATCTCAGCACTCAGGCAGCAGAGGCAGATGGATCTCTATGTGGCCAGCCTGGTCTACATAGCAAGTTCCTGGCAATCTAGAGCTATACAGTAAGATGTTGTTTCAAACAATACAATAAAAACAAGACCTCTGAAAGAAACCAAAAAGACTTTTGATCTCTCCCAAAGGAACAGAAAAGACTTTAAAATTTTTAAGAAAGAAAGAAGAGCTGCAGGAGGTAATTCTTCATTCGAAGAGGGACTGACATTCAGATCATGTGTTCTAGTTCACGAGTCTCTGCTCAGACGGGAACAGAAGAAGAAGAAGCAACTAATCTAATCTTATGAGCAATTATACGGATTCAAGCCTACACTGGGCGTAAAACAGTTGATGAGTATGTATGTAATCAGGACCTCATAAAACACAGCTAGCGTTGGAGGCAAGCAGGTGCACAGGCAGGCAACAACAGACCCTGGCGCTGGTACACAGTGGTGCTCAATACATGTTCTATGTAGCCACATTCTCTAAGCAAATTCCTGTTTTCCTCAGCTGACAAGGAGGCAGGTGCCTCGTGAGCCTCTGTGGATCTTTCCTCCTGCTTTTTCTTTGAGATAGTGTCTCTCTATTTAGCCCAGTCTGGCCTTGAACTCGTGACCCTCCTTCATCAGCCTCCCAATAGCTAGCTTCCCTCTCTATGAATCATATGACCATCTCTTGCCTTGTATCAAACTCTGGGAAGAAACACTCTGCTGAACTGCTAACATAAGATTGGAAACTTCTGGATTTATGCTACCCCGTTCAGCAATGTAGCTGTTCAAATTTAAATCAATCTGAGCAAAACCGTCCTTTAGGTTTCTTCTTCTCAGCGCATCCCTGTTTTGTGCCAGCTGTAGGCTGCTGGTGGCAGCCACGGAAAGAAAACATCTCTGTTACCGTAGGCAGTTCCACTGGTCACTGTGAGATCACAGCCCCTTTCGACAGGGAAAGAATCAGAGATATGATGAAAAGGTGAAGGAGCGGAAGGGAACAAGTGCCCAGAGTTGACTGTGCTCATCAGCCCCTGCTGTGCAGAGGGTCAGGGCAAGGTGGATATGGATCTGAGTGCATTCATGTGTGCGACTGCATGGTGTCTGTGTACTGTGGGGTCTCTCTGAGTCTCCCTAAACATCTAAACATCTTTTATCTCTACCACTTCCTATTTCACACACACACACACACACACACACACACACACACCCTTAAGACAGTTAGATCCAGGCTTGCCTGGAACTTGCTATGTAGACAAAGTTGGCCTTCAATTCCAGATCGTTCTGCCTCCACCTCTTAAGTGCTAGGATACCTGGCTTGTGCCATGACGCCCGGCTTCGAATTTCTCTTTTCCTGCATCTCTGACCATCTTCTGAGATTCTCTCTACCTATTTTACTATTTCGGTACTGGCATGGATTCGGCCGAAGGCAACTTCATCCTTCCAATGATGGCTTTTGGTCCCTTCAACCCCTGCTTCCTTTCTGTCCCCTCACCTGTGTCCCTAGCCTCTTCCAGGCCCCTTCTCAGTCCCCCTTTTCAGGCCAAGGGCAAGGAATCTGGGCCAGACTAGCTCTCCCTATCTCTCCAGCCCCCCTCCCCTCCCAGCCTTAAAAATAGCAAGAGAAATTGGGACGGACGCCGAGGGGGTGAGGGCGGGGACATGGCCTGAGGAGGAGGAACCAGGTGTCTGGGCACTCACGTCCGTCTGGGGGCCCTTCCCAGCGCCTGGACACTCGAAGGTCACAAATTCGTGGCATCGGCGGTGAACCACGAAGCTGCAGACTAAAGATGAGAATGCAAGAGACACCGAGGCAGGAGAGACCCCCCAATAGACACAAATTCAGAGCAATACATCCAGCCCACAGAAAACCACAAAAAGAAGAGTTCCTACGGAGAGAGTCCAATGGAGAGAAAAACAGAGGAGAGACCCAGACCAAGAGTCACATGGAGAGGGACACAGAGACAGAGAGAGCAGGACCCAGAACCCCAAGAGATAGACTTGAAGGAAAACAAAAAGAGACAGAGAAACACAGTGACACAACCCCCTAATGCGCACACGTGCGAATACAGAGAGAGAGAGAGAGAGAGAGAGAGAGAGAGAGAGAGAGAGAGAGAGAGGAAAGCAAGGAGAGAGGAAGACAGGTTTTTGAAGAGAAACAACAGAAATATCCTGAGACACAGCAGAGAGCAGCAACTTGAACAGAAGTGAGTCTGGGGGCGCTGCTTCGGCCCGCCCCCCACCTTGAGTCACTCTGTTCTCAGCCAAGTGGCAGCTGGTGTTTTAGGACTCGCCCCCCTCGCCCGGCCCCCACCCGCCCATTAGTGACCCCACCCGGCCTGCCCCTGGCTTTAGGATGGATGGTGTTGTCATAGCAACGGCAGTCTGGGAGGGGGGCTCTGACTTTGCATCTCCGAGCCCCTTCCCCCCTTCGGCTCCCCTTTTCCAAATCTCCCTGTTCCCATGGAAACAGATTCTCCAAATATCTGTCCCCACCTGGAGCCGGCCGAGGGAGGGGCCCCCAGCACCACCTCCGCGGTGGCCCTGCCATCAGAGTTTCCTCCCCACCACAGGCTGTGTCTCTGCCACACCCCCCGCCCAGGGCTCCCCCGCGCCTCTCTGGGGACCACAGAACACGTGTGCAAGCCGCCTCAGCTGTGAGGCCCCAGCCTCCACCCTCGGGGGTCCCAGGAGTCCAGGTCCCAGCTCTTACCTTGACATTGCAGGCCCTGCTTTCCAATGCCCCTGGAAGAATCAAGGATCTAAGGTCAGTGCAGAGAGGGGTACAGGGCCCTCCCACCTTTGCAAGACAGGTTTTTGGCTTCCCACCTTCACCCAGGTGTGTGAGTGAGTCTCAGGCTCCTTCTACTGGAACCCAGAAATTCTAGTCCCAGCTCCTTTCCCCTTGGACCCTGGAATCCAGCTCTCAGCCCCTCCTCCCTCAGACCCAAGAACCCAGGCTTCGCCCCCCCCCATCCTTAAGCCCAGGAGTGGGGGCTGCAGCCCCTCTCTGCTCAATCGCTTGGGGGCCAGTGTGACATGACGGGCCCCCAAGTCCCCTCTTTCTCCAGCCCTCTCCCCCAGCGCGCTTCCCTCACCAGATGAAGTCGGTACAGTGACTGCAGAAGGTTGGCTGCTTGAAGAAACGAGCGGTGAACTTGTGGCTCTTCACCTCGTGGACCACCTTCTGCCTCAGCGCCCCCTTTCTGCAAAACAGGGGTCGGGGTCCCCCCTCTGAGTCGCCTCCACCGGGGCCCAGACCCGCCATGGCCCCAGGAACGCAGCAGGGACCACGATCTGGCCCTTTTTCTGAGGAAACAGGTGGACGGGAAAGGGGGACTCCGTAGACTCAGAGATGGGAAGGGTAGGGGCGAGGCACCTAACGGTGCGCAGCGCAGGGCAGAAAGCGGCACCCCGGCACCGGCTGCACCGAGGCGGGAGCAGGCGGGTGAGGTCAGAGCAGAAGGCAGGGGCACCGAGGAGCCGCAGGCACGGGCGGCGGCGGGAGCTCCGGCTCCCGGCACCTGCTGAAATGTAGAAGCTGGGGGTGGGGGGGGGTGGGGGAGAGGCGTTGCCATGACGACCAAGGGGGCGGGGTTTCAGCTTAAAGGCGCCCCCTCCCCCCCCAGAGCCCAGGACAGATGCCCCTCCCTCCTCTCCACGTGCACACACCCATTCCGCAGGCGGTATGCAGGGAGGGGACGTCCTCTGAGTCTTGTCCATCCCCCTTCCCCCCAAAGACATTCCAGCCTGTCATCCTGGCCCCGAAAGCCCCATCTTCTTCCCCACTCAGTTGCATGGCTCTTGAATCTGGGCTAGATCTGTGTGTCTCTGGCCATATTACATTAATCAAGAAACTTTGTGTTGAGTGCTAAGGACTTCCGGATGAACGGAGAGGCTCGTGTCTCGCTCTCCGTGGCGCTGTGGGCTCTTTTATCGCTCTCTGAGCCTCTGGCTTTACTGACATGCCTCCCTCTGGGTGTGTCTCTCCTCTCTCTCCCACTTCTTGTCTCTCCTTTCCTCTGTGTTCTCTCTCTGGTCCCCCCTCTCTGCCTCTCTCCTTTTCTTGCTCACGTCTCTCCTCATGCCCCACATGGTGAAATGTTTTCGCATCCATCTCCCTGCCTTTCCCGGTCTTTTCTCCACTAATCTGGGTTCCTTGTTTCACCTCTGCCAGTTAAGTCCAGCGTTTCCCGATGTCCGTCACTCTCTGCTTCTGTATTTCTCCCCTGCAGTCGCTAGGGGATGCTCTCCCTGAAGAGTTGCCTGTCCCTCCTTTCCTGTGCCTCTTTCCTTCTGTCCCTTTCTCTCTGACCCACTCAGGGTTTTTCTTTTTGGCCCCATGACCCTCTTTGTCCTTGGGCATCCCTCCCCCACTCCTTGTGACTCTGTCTCTAGTGGTCTCCTCGCCCTCCCCATTTCCCTGTAACTGTCTCTGGGAGACTCTCCCTCCTCGGTGACTCCCGGTGACTCTGTCTCCCGGGGAATCTCGACCCTCCTCAGTGTCTCCCTGTGACCGCCCCGTCTCAGGGAGACTCCCTCCAGTGTCTCCCCGTCTCTGTCTCAGAGACTTCTCCTCTCTATGTCTCTCCCTACAGCTCCGTCTCTGGAGGTTTGTCCCCAGTCTGTGTCTCCCCGTAACTCTCCATCTCTGAGGGCCTGCCCCCTCAATGTCTCCCTATGACAATATCTAGCTGTGTCATTTTTGACTCTGGATCTCTCTGTGACTCTGTCTCTGGGGTCTCACGTGTCTCCCTGTGACTCTCTATCTGGGTGGGGGCTTCTGACTCTGTGTCTCCCTGGGATTCCCTATACACCTCCCAAGTTTACTCCCCTGCGTTCCTCCCCCAGGTCACGCCCCACGGTGCGCCCTTTCCGAAGTTCTGGCACTCCAATGGGTCCGATCTGGCAGGAAGCCGTTCATAGGCCAAGGGGAACCCTGGCCCGCCAGAGGCTGTCGAGCTCAGTGCACTCTGGGACTTATAGTTGAGGCCCTCGTACAGGCTACTCTTGGGAAGCAACAGAGAACTACTTCTCCCGGCGTGCCCTGCGTTGGCGAGGGTGTCTATAGTACCACGCCTTCTTTGCGGTTTTTGCCTATCTTGCGGTTGCATCCAGATTCCAGAAGGTGCAAGGGAGGTGGAGGAGTTCGAGTCAACTCACAAGCACCCTTCGCTGAACGCAGAGTTCCCTGCCCACCCGGCAAGCCACCTCTAAATGTCTGTGGTTCTCCGCGGCGACGGGTGGAAGGCACTAGGAGTCCAGCTTCGTCCTCTGCTGCTTTTCCGAATCAATACAGCAGATCATTGGATGCTACAGCTGTGTTTAGTTTTGTTTCTTCTTCTTCTTCTTTTTTTTTTTTTTTTTTTTTTTTTTTTTTTTTTTTTTTTTGGAGGCGGGAGGAGGGAAAGCTAGTCAGAATTTCTCTGTGTAGCCCTGGCTGTCCTGGAAGGCACTCTGTAGACCAGGCTGGCCTCGATCTCAGAGATCCGCCTGCTTCCCGAGTGCTAGGATTAAAGGCGTGCGTGTGTTTTGTATTTTAAAATAGGGGCTTGCACACCTTTAATCTCAGACAGAGGCAGAAAGAGCTCTGTGAATGTGATGTCAGCCTGATCTACATAGCACGTTCCAGACCAGCCAGAGCTACACAATGAGACTCTTGTCTGGTAAATACATACATACATGGGTCTCGTGTATTTCTGGCTGGCTTCAAACTTGCTAGGTAGTCGAGGATGACCTTGAACATCTGAGCTTCCTGCCTTCACCTCCCCGCCCCCCCCAAAAAAAGCTGGGTGGGCGGGCATGCTTCACCACAGCCTGGGGGCTCAGGTGCTGAGGATTAAACCGAGGGCCTTGTACCAACTGATCGGCACCCACAACCCTCTAGCTGTTCTTTCTGGTGTCTTCCAGAAGGTATTCTTGAACCAGGTAGGGGAAGGAGTGGGTGTAATGCCCTTCTGAGAAGAGGGATTCATGCAGGTAGGTCTTGGTAAACACTGAAAAACATAAGACATTTCTTACCCCATGAGTATGTGTCCTAACTGGCCCTTCTCCCATGTACTTCCTGTTAAGTCTCAAACCTGGGACAAAAGGCTGATTGACCTGCCTATTTAACATATCAAAGCAGACCTAGCTGCCAGGTTCCTCCTGCATTCCTCAGTCCCTACCTGTTACAAAGTCTGGCTGGCACACTCCATCCCTTCCCTAAACTCTTCATCCCTTCCCTAAACTACTCCAGCTCAGGGGTTAGGCTGCCCTTCTCCCAGCTGCCCTTCCCTATATAATCCAGCTATTTTGGCTGCATGGTCCTTCTGTTTACCTTTTACCCTCCTGGCCTCTTGGTCTCCTGGTTCTCCCCTCCCCCCTCCCTGCTCTTCTCACATGGCCCAGCTCAGGGTCATATTCTCTCTGGACTCTCCTAGATATCTCTGGCTATGCTCTCTCTTCTGTCTACAATAAACCTTCACCTCCACCATACCTAAGAGCAGTCATGTCCTTCCTGTTTTATTTTTTATTTTTCATTCATTTCCAAATTTTGCAATGTTTTCCAAGTTACAGGAGCAAAAAAAAGGATTTCATATGATCCTGGAGTGTTTTTTAATGACTTATTTAATTTTTTTTTTTTTTTTTAAAGATTTATTTATTTATTTATTATGTATACAGTGTTCTGTCTGCATGTATGCCTGCAGGCCAGAAGAGGGCACCAGATCTCATTACGGATGGTTGTGAGCCACCATGTGGGTGCTGGGAATTGAACTCAGGACCTCTGGAAGAGCAGTCAGTGCTCTTAACCGCTGAGCCATCTCTCCAGCCCGACTTATTTAATTTTATGTGCATTGGTGTTTTGCCTGTGTGAGGGTGTCAAATGCCTGGAACTGGAGTTATAAGCAGTTGTGAGCTGCCATGTGGGTGCTGGGCATTGAACCCGGGTCCTCTGGAAGAGAAGCCAGTACTCTTAACCGCTAAGCGGTCTCTCCAGCCAGATCCTGGAATTTCTATGTGTGTGTTTTATGTATATGATATTCAGGTGAATTTCAGCAGGGAGGGGCAGGATCAGATCTGGATGGAGTGGGTCCCAACCGGGGGCAAGGGTAAGTTGTACAGAGGATAGTCAAGGAGAAGGCAGCTATGAGTGATACTTAGGAGACAGACCAGTGCTGCATGAACTGTCAGGAGACTGTGCTGGGAAACACAGGGAAATGAGTGCATTTTGGAGAAAACTGTTGCACTCAAATTGGGATATATATATATTTGGTTTTCTGAGATAGGGTTTCCCTGTGTAGCTGTGGCTGTCCTGGAACCCGCTCTGTAGACCAGGCTGGCCTTGAACTCACTGCCTGCCTCTGCTTCCCAAGTGCTGGGATTAGAGGCAAGGGCAACCCATACCCAGCTTGGACGCTGTATTTTTTTAACTTACTTTTGTGTGTCTGTGTCTGGTTGTGGAGGCCCGAGGGTGTCAGCAGTTTCAACCTCTGAGCGAGCTATCTCTCATGAAACTGGAGTTGTGATCTGCTAGTGTGGGTGCTATGAACTGAACTCCAGCACTTTGAACTGCACCCCCTCTGTCGCCAGGACGTTGTATTTCTGAATTGCCAAGGTGAGCTTTTCCTCCCGAATCTCTGTGTGTGTTGCTAGGGATAGGACTGCTAGGGCCTCGTACATGCTAGCAAGCACTCTTCCTCTCTTCCTCTGCACGACTTGCTAAGCCACGGTGTCTTATATTTCTCAAGTACTCATGGGACTCTCTGGGGGAGAAATCATGTTCATGTCTTTCCTAGCCAACCTTCCTGGTTTCTTCCCTCTTTTTAAAGATTATAAAATGAGCCGGGTGGTGGTGGCACATGCCTTTAATCCCAGCACTCGGGAGGCAGAGCCAGGAGGATCTCTGTGAGTTAGAGGCCAGCCTGGTCTACAGAGCGAGATCCAGGACAGGCATCAAAGCTACACAGAGAAAACCTGTCTTGAAAAAACAAACAAACAAACAAAAAACCATTATGTCTGTATGTCTGTGAATGTAGGTATAGAGGCCAGAAAAGGGTATCATATCACCTTCCTTCACTCTGAGGCAGGAAGCCAGCAATCCCCAGTGATCCTCCTGTCTCTGTCCCCCAACCTGAGAGGATGCTCAGCCTGTTCCATGGGTACTGGGATGCAAACCCTGATGCTGAAGCATGTGCTTTTTAACCAACCTCTGAGCTCTCTCTCTCTCTCTCTCTCTCTCTCTCTCTCTCTCTCTCTCTCTCGGTTTTAAAGAATAATTTAGAAACCTAACTGGCTACGGTATAGAGCTCAGTTTGGTAAAGTGCTAGCCCAGCATGTGCCAAGCTCTGGGTTCCGTCCTCAGCGCTGCCTAAACAACGGGGTGTGGTAGCTCATACCTGTAATCCCAGCACTGGAGGTGGAGACAGGGCTTGAATTTACTCTTGGCTACATAGTGAGTTTGAAGCCAGCCTAGGCTACATGAGACTGTCTTAAAAGAAGGCGGGGGGGGGGGGGGGGATCCAGACGCTGCCACTGTTTTCTGATGAGGCCAAGGTTCTTAGTCTCAACCCCCTTCTGCCATAAAACTGAATAATCTGGGTCCCAACGCTCTCTTGGAGCCCTCCCCACCCACCTACCCACACTCCCCCCTCCCCACCCATGATAAATAAAGCACGAGTCTTCCTGTTATCTTTATATTGAGATTTTAAAAAAAGAACATTATGGATGGGGGGTGGGAAGGGATGATTGACAGGAGGAGCTAGAGGAACCTAAAGCTCCAGAAAATTAAAAAAAAATAAAATATATATTTATACATTTATATATATCTATATATACCAAGTAATGCATGTGAGTCCCAGCGAAGCAGGAAGCAGCAACAAGAAGCAACTAACGTTAAGACACACAGACCCGGTGCGTGTGCAGCACACACAAGCCGTCCCAACCCTGACAACGCGCCCCCTCCCACCCAAGGAAAGATGGTTAAGAAACGTCCCTCTTGAATGACCTTCACAGCTGGATGTGGTAGCACACCTGTGATCTCAGCACCTAAGAGGTGGAGACAGGAAAGACCAAGGGTTTGAGGGCATCCTCAGCTACACAGTTAAGTTCGAGACCAGCTTGGGTTACATGAGTCCCCGTCCCAAAAGCTTAAAAAAAAAATAGCTTCTTAGTCGTTTTGGTTTTTGCCTTCATGTTCAGGAAAAAAAAAAAAATAAGAGGCCAATAATGTCTTTAAGGCCGGCAGAGGCCATTTTTTTTCCCATCTGTGCTAAAGCAGGCCATGTTATTTTTAACACTGAGATGGAGGTCCACCATTACTGTCCCTCAGAAATACTTCTTTAAGACCATGTGGGTATTTTTGGTGGGTTTTTGTTTTGTTTGTTTGTTTGGACAGCACAGAAAATAATTCAGAAAAGGCATCCATCCTTTGCTTCATCTAGGATATCCTCTAGGCAGTGGGTCTTCAGTAAGCCTGGTAAAAAATTCTAGAGTCAATTTTAGGCAAAGCTGAGTGACAAGGTAGAGGCAGAGACTCTCTGCTTAAAGGCTCCTGGCTACCGGGAATTATTGACCTCCAGGTTTTGTTTTTTTTTTTTGAACTTAAAGGAGAGGTGCGCTATAGGCCTGGTCCCCAACCCCTTTAACACACACACGCACATACTAAGGCACAGCTAAGGCAGGCAGGCAGGCAGGCATGCTTTGGCAATGAGGGCCCGAAAGAGGCCCGTGGGGTGAAGAACTGCAAAGGAGTGTGGGATGTGTGGGGTCAGCACCTTTGAGGGGTGAGGGAGAGAAAGCAAGAACTCTGAGGGCTCCCAGGGAAACCAGGGGGATGGGAATATGAACGAAGTAAAGCAGAGGGCTGTGGAGACAGCTCAGGGCAGCAAAACAGGAGATAGATAGGCAAACCGGAAGAGGAAAGGGAAGAAAGCGAAAGAAGGAAAGAGAACAATGAGTCAGGAGGAATATGTAAGGAGGAAGAGGAAATGGGAGGGAGGTGAGGAGGAGGAAACAGGACGGTACCAAAAACCTAAAGGACGGGGAGGGGAGCCCCTTGCTAACCTTAGACCTTGACAAACACCAGACGGGCGGAGTACACCAGATCAGACACATAGGTCAGCAGGTTGACACCTGTCAGGATGGCCACCGCCAGTCGGCGGTCCCAGTAACACACGGAGTGGGGGTGTGTATACGCGCAGCTTGAATCTGATGCCCGCCGGGGGTAGCCATTGTACCTCTGATCAAACTGGTAGAGGGGCCAGAGGACAATGGCGGTGGCATACAAGAGGACAGACAGTAAGGCCAGGCCTGACAGGAAGGTGGGGAAGGGGATGGGCAACATGTTGGTACAGTCCCCCAGGTTGAGCAGGATGGTCACGGCAGCCAGTATGAAGCAGATGGCGTAGACTGCCACACACCACTCCAGGGCCGGCTTTTGCTGGTACAGGGATGGTTCGCTGATGAAGGCAAAGATGATACAGGCTACGAAGGTCTCGAAAACCTTGAGCAGCCCCGGCACGGTAGCCATGTAGCCAGTGATCTCACCCGGCCGTGCACGAGTCCAGGCCACTTCGGTGGCGTAGGCCAAACAGGCGACACAGGAGAAGGTGGTGGCCGCGATGGCGTGGTCCCGGGTCCGTCCGTGAGCCATGAACTGCACATAGGTGGTGGGGGTAGATGATGGAAGACGACAGGCAGAAGAGAGCCGCGTAGCAGGCGTAGGTGATAGGGAAGTTTCGCCATGACAGGGGGAAGCGGGCCTGGAGTCCGCCCAATTCCACAATCAGGATGATGAGCGTCACAGCAAAGCAGAAACACCAGGTGAACATGGCCCAGTTACCCATGGGCCCCGTCCAAGCAGCCACACTGGCCACTAGCGAGAAAGCCACGCAAGTGGATATTAGCTGCAGGAGGCGGAGGAGGCCCAGGGGCTGGGTCAGTGCCCGAGGGGACCCCACAATGGTGGAGGAGGAGGACGTTGTTGTAGTCGTGATGGTTGTGCGGGTCACTGATACCGGCATGGCTGAGAAAAAAAAAACCCAAACCTTTGGATAAGGCCTCATACTGAGGAATCCACACACCCAGCCCCTCATCTGTCATGGAACAAATTATCTTGATCTCTAAAAAGGATATGTCTCAAAATAGGGAACTTGTAACTCAGTGGGCAGTGGTGGCAAACACCTTTAATCCCAGCACTCAGGAGGCAGAGGAAGGTAGATCTCTTGAGTTCGAGGCCAGCCTGGTCTACAGATTGAGTTCCAGGACAGCAAAGGCTACACAGAGAAACCCTGAGAACTGAAAAAAATTGAAGAAAGAAAAAAAAAAAGGAACCTGTTTATAAACTATAAGAACGAATTGGTCATCTAGGTCCTAGGCTCATCCCAGATCTGCCCATGAGAGAACTCAGAATCCAGAGACCCAAAGCAGCACTTCTTGCTCTTCCTCCCCAGGGACTCAGCAACCTCTTGACTGCTGGAGTATGGTGGGCCAGTAGATGCCTCAGTGGACATAGGAACTTGTAGCCATGCTGAACAACCTGAGTTGGATCCCTGGGGCCCACCTGGTGGAAGGAGAGAACCACCTCTTCCAAGTCGCCTCTGACCTCCCCCACATGAGTACATACAGACCCACCCCAAACACACACATAGGGCTGTGGTTTTGGGGATGTGGTTCAGCTGATAGCATGCTTGCCTACTGGTTCTGATCCCGGCACTGCATAGACCAAACGCACACCTGTGATCCTAGTATTTGAGAAGCTGAGGTAGGATTACCGTGAGATGGAAGCCAGCCTGGGTTACAATAGTGAATTCTAGGCCAGCTTGGGCTACAGAATGAGATTCTGCCCAAAAAAAAAAAAAAAAAAAAAAAACCCAGCAACAAAAAGATTATGGTCTAAGATCCTGTGAGTTATGTCACTTCCTCCTCTGTGTGACCTAGGGCTTTGTACCCCAAGCTCTATGAACAAAGTTCCCCCTTTCACTCTGCAGCAACTCAGTCATTTCTAGCTTCTCCACAGCCAAGACTCCAACTTCCTCAAACCTTAGGCCCAACGAGTAGATTTTTTTTTTCTTTTTTGGTTTTTCCAATGTAACACAGGGTTTCTCTGTATAACAGCCCTGGCTGTCCTGGCCTTGAACTCACAGAGATCTGCCTGCCTCTGCCTCCCATGCTGGGATTAATGGCATGTGCCACCATGCCCCGCAAAAATAATTCTTTTATGGTAGACATTAGCAGCCGCTATACATCCAATATTCCACCTTCCATTCCAGCTCCCACGTCTAACCAGAGCACTGGACCTCCATCCTTCTACTTACTCCTCTCCCAGAGATCTCTGATCTGGAACGTCAAATTTTCTTTCTCCCCTTCTTTCAAGTTTCACGAATCCTCCCCCTAATCCTACTTCAGACATGGGGGGAAAAAAAACCAAAGGCAGCTCAGTTTCCTCTTTCCTATCATGGAGCCTATCAATTCCTATAGGGACTTGGCCAACAGGTTCCTCAGGTTCAGGAAAATTCAACTCCCTCCGCTCTCACTGTTCAGTGACCCAGCCCCATCCACTGAAATTTCTAGCTTTCAAGGCCAGTCATGCAGGGCTGGACCTCCGGACATGCCTCTCAGCCTTCTAATGTCCCCCGTGACCCAGACATAGGATGGGGGTAGAAGGACTAACTTTTTTTTTTCCACTGACAAACCTTGTCTTAGACACAGAACTTGAATCAGATGCCAGCTACCTCCTCAGGATGCTAACTGTCTGACCTCTCAGCTGATGCCCCCCAAAATATGGGGAGGCAGTTCCCAGACCCAGGAAAATAAAACTTCCTTATTGCTATTTTCAGTTCTGCCATTCTTTCCTCTGAATTGAGCATCAGCTGCTGGAGGGAATGGAAAGGCTCAAATGACTCAAAAGCCATAGAGACCTGGGCCAATTAGACAGTTCATGTGGCAAAGAAACTTGCAACAGAGCTTGACAAACCCAAGTTCAATCCCCAAGACCCACATGGTGCACAGAACTGAATTCTGAAAATTGTCCTCTGACCTCCATACACTTGCCACGGGGTGCACACACATACACACACACACACAGAGACAGAGAGAGAGAGAGAGAGGAGAGAGATAATTACATGTTAGAAAGGAGAAAGATCATAGGAACTTTCAAGGCTCAGGAAACATACTCGGAAAGTACAAGGTTTTAATATGAGGCCCCTTCCCAAAGCTGAAGCCCCACCACAAGAATATATGAACATTGAGCAGTTAAGAGGATGGGGTGGGGGTGAGGGGTATGTGTGTGTGGGGGGGGGTGGATAGTTTATTTAGCCGGGGGTGAGGGTGGGGTGTGGGGGAGATATGGATATTTCATTTAGCTCAGTAGTGTTGGTGCACGCCTTTAATCCCAGCACTCAGGAGGCAGAGGCAAGTGGATCTACAGAGAGAGTTCCAGATGGGCAGAGCTACACAGAGAAACCTTGTCTCAAAAAACCAAGTTGGGGGGGGGGGGGTGTCGGAAGGCTCTTCTGCCCAGCTAACTACAAGTTGGGCAGTATGCTCCATGGATGTATCCTTCATGAGTCATTACCCCAGCTGGGGTGGGCTTTTCAGTGATGTCCAGTCCCTTGCAAGTATCCCAATCAACTCATTGGCTCAACAAGCTGTAAGCTGTACTCGGGTTAATAGTTTATTTGGTCTGTCATCCTTTTTTTTTTTTTTTTTTGTTTTTGAGACAGGGTTTCTCTATGTAGCCCTAGATGTACTGGAACTCACTCCATAGACCAGGCTGGCCTCGAACTCACAGAGATCTGCCTGCCTCTGCCTCCCAAGTGCTGGGATTAAAGGTGTGCGCCACCACCACGCCGTAGTGTGTCATTTTGTGCCCTGAGATGAGCATAAGTTATTCATAACTTTCCCCCAGGATAAGTCATGCTAAGGTCAGGCCCATGGAAAGACAAAAGGGCAGGCTTTAACCTCTGGAAGCTCACACTGTCCCAGAACAGCTCCCAAAGTACACAGGAGCCAGCTCCTGGATAAAACTTCTTAGGCACATGGATAACTGATTCTATCCTCTGGAATCCTTTCAGGTTCCCTCTGTATCAGGATCCAGGAATCTAGGCACCATTCCCTCCTCCCTCATACCCAGAGATCCAGGCCCTAGCCCTTTCCTTCTGTAGATTCAGTTCAGTATTCCTGGCCAACCTCCCTTAGGCAGACCCAGGAATCACCAGTCCTATCATAGGCCCCCAAAGTTCAGGTTCCAGGCACTCCACTCTTAGACTCAGGGATCCAGGCTCCAGGCCCTCTTCCATCAGACTCAGAATAGGACCCTCCTCTCTTAGACTCTCGGTCCAGAACCTCAGCCCTCTTCCCAGAAACTTAGGGCTTCCCCTCCCCCAGCCCTTCACCTTCAAGAACTGTAATTACAGTCCAGACCGCAGCCGCTCCACCCTCAAGAACTAGCACACTCACCTGCTGTCTTAACTGACGACCGGAAGGAGAAAGATCCCGCTGCAAAGACGAAGAAGGTTGCGTACCTGGAAAAGGTGGATCAGAAGCCCTGAGGAGGAGAAAGGCAGTCAGGGCGGAACTCCAGACAGTCCTCCCTCGCAGCACGCTGACCCCGAGCCCTAGACTCTACAGTTGGGACCTGTCTCCCTGTGGGGACGCATACTTGGCGGCGAGCCGGAGAGCGAGGTCTCAGAGGTTACCCCGAGGAAGCACCGCCCTCTCCTTCCTCCCCTAGGACTTGCCCGTGGGCGGAGTGGAAGCAAATGTGGACAAAGGGCCGGCCTTCAGGCCCGCTAGGGGCGTGAGTGATGTTAACCTAGCCCCAGCCTGGCAGTCGGCCGAGGGAGATCCCTGGGCGGTGGTTGCAGGGGCGGGAGGCCCAGCCTGGCCCCGCGTCTCCGCTCCTTATAAGGGCTTTAAGTCGCCTCCGCCAGGGCAATGTGGCGGGGACCAGGAGGTGGTGCCAAGACCCTCGAGGCCCACTCAGAGGCTGCCCGCCCCTCTCCAGGACACCCTGGCTGGAAACTGGGTGTGGGTGGGGCGGGGGCGGGGTGAATCCTGGATTCTAAGAGAAGGCGGGAGGGTCCGATTTGTGGTTCCTTGAAAAGTGTGAGTTGGGAGCCAGGCAGAACGACTCCCACAAGTTGTTCTCTGACTTCCACACGTGCCCTGTAGTCCGTGCGCCCCCCACCCTCTGCAAAGTAAATATATTTTAAAAGTCTATTTTGAGACAAGCTCTTACTATGTAACCCTCGCTGGCCTAGAGCTTGCTATGTAAACCGTGAAGACATTGAGCTCACAGAGATCCGCATGCCTCTGTTTCCCAAGTGCTGGGGTTTGTTTGTTTGTTTGTTTGTTTGTTTTGTTTTGTTTAGTTCTGAGTCCCGAACGGAACGCGGATGAGTCTGGCCTGGTAGCGCGGGGCTGTATTCCCAGAACCCCAGGAGAAGCAGGATTGGAAATTAAAGGCTTTCCTGTAGCCATAGTCTTCAAGACAAGCCAAAACTACAAAAAGACAAAAAGGGGGGGCGGGGGGTGGTGAGGAAGGTGGAGTATTTGACTAGGTTCAACCTCCGATACCCAATACCAGGTGGGGATGCGGTTAGGGGAATGAAACTCTCTGACTACAAGACAGAAACTGCTTTAAAACTCTTCAAATCGCCTTGCTAAGCTCGAGGACACATCGCTTCCCTTGCTTCCGGCTATAAAAGTCTGCCAAACTAGAATTAGGTACACACCGTTAATGTAGGCTCTCCAGTCAGTGCTAGGGCCTCCAGTGCACCTGGTAGGGGTCACAGGAAGGCAGAAATCCGGTTCAGATCCCACTGCGTTTGGTTAATGGGAAGCCAGGACTAGTCTCACATCCGGCACTATAAAAAGTGGGCTATTGATCGCCTTTAATCTCAACACTCAGGAGGCAGAGGCAGGAGGATCTCTGCGAGTACAAGGCCAGCAAGGTCTACACAGCAAGTTCCAGGACAACCAAAGGACCCTGCTTTAAAAAAAAAAAAAGAAAGAAAGAAAGAAAGAAAGAAAGAAAGAAAGTGGGCTACTGTCCAGCCATAAACACTAGGAGGAGGAGGAGGAGGAGGAGGAGGAGGAGGAGGAGGAGGAGGAGGGAAGAGCATAAATCTTCGGTCTGGAGGAAAGTTGGTTAGGAAAGGAGGAAGAAAAGAAAGGGAGAGCCTAAGAGAGATGACATCCTTGGCTGTCCAGAGGGTCTCCAGCACCGTTTCAAGTCAGAGCTAAGGAATGCTCAGCCTAAACCTAGGCAGGACGAGGATACGCCCCTTGAGCTTCCTCCTAGATCTAGTTCCACTCTCTGGGCCACACCCAGCACCCCTGCTGCCGTCTCCCTAGCTACACTCCTGAAGTCATCCATCACTCCCAGACTCAGACTCGGCCACGCCCCACACCAGCGGTGGACACAGCCCTAATCCCACATGGCTCCCCAGCTCCCCCCACACTCCAAGTGCCCGTATAAGGCCTCTGGAAGGAGGGTCACACCAAGGACTTCTCCCCTCCTGAGCACCTCTGGGCACCAGATGAAAGCCTCGCATCCAAGAGCCCCATCTCCCCTCATATTCAGGGATCTGTACTCCATCTCTCCAGGTCCTCAAACCCAAGAGGCCAGATCCCAACCGCACCCGCCTCCTTCAGTCCAAGTTCAGAGCCCAATCCCTCCTCCTTTAGAACAAATTCAGACGCCTGCCCTCCTCCAGACTAAGCCCCAAACTCCAGCCCTCGTCCCCCAAGACCCATCTAAGTCCAGATCCCAAGCCTGTTCGGTCTGATCTACGGTTCCAGATCCCATCCCACCTCTCTCAGCCTCAGGGGTCCAAGCCCCACCGTCCTACCTCAGACCCAGGTGCCCACTCTCCATGTAAGACCTGTATGAGCTCAGAGAGTTCTGGCCCAAACGGAGTGTTTCTAGGGGCCCAGACATCTGAATCCCTGCCCACTTCTCTTTCTAGACCCAAGGATCTTGGGCCACTACTCCTTCCCTTCGGGGTCCCTGCAGCCTCACCTCTACAGCCAGTGGCGTCTGCAGCAGAAACAAGAAAGACAGCTGCAGACCAGAAGAAGGGTCTTAGGGCTGGGTGGAGTTGGCCGGCTGGGGAGCGCGCGGGGGCGGGGCCGAGGGCGGGGTTTGGGGCTGGCTTGGGCGGTGAAAAGGAATCTTCCCTGCGTTCGGGCTATCCCTGGTCGGCCCCCAAGGCGGGGCTAGTGTCACACCACGCCTCTCTAAAGACTGGAGTGTCGTGGCTCCCTGGCCCAACCAGGGAGGGGGTGCAGGGCTGAGGTCACCGTTGCTGTGGAGACAAAACAGGAAGACACAGCAGCTGGCGGCGCGGGGGCTCCCAGGGGCTATCCTCCCTGACATAGCTCTAGAAAGAAATCTCCAGGGTAGGCCTGAGAATGCCGTTGCCTTAGAAACCTACATGTTTACGGTTTGTTTTAGATGGAGTCCCCTTCCCCCGCAAGCTCGGGTCCCCACGCCTAGTCTTACCCCTCATTCAATTCTCCTTCTCTCTGCTTCTGTCCTTGTCTATCTGACCCCCAAACGCTGGACAGGATTTAAAAAAAAATCTTACACACCCAAGTGGCAGCGTATTTCGGACCAGACCTCTCAATTTAACGGAGTCTGTGAGCTAGGGTCTTGTCTACCTGAAAAAGAAAGGAATTTAGGATGCCAGGCCTTGAGCTTTTAGGAGTTCTGAGCAAGCAACCTTGACTAGTGAGGCCCCACCCCCAAGGAATAAAGACCAGATTTCTGTGGGGTTTTTTTTTGGGGGGGGGGTCTTCCTAGAGGGGAGTGGGACGTATCTCAATTACTCTGTAATTGCAGCATGTGCAGACTGCTGGGCCACGTCTCAGAAAATCACAGCCAATGGGGGCGAAAGGATGATGGATCGTAGCTAAATTCCTGGAAATTTAGGGGTCCCAGATTTCTGAGCCATGAGACGTTTTTCAGAACAGATGTGGCTGGTCTTTTGCCGAGCCTTCTGGGTCTAGAAGGGCGAGCTATTTTTGGCTTGCATTCCTGCCTTCAGGACAAAGGGAGGGACTCAATCTTTTACGAGCACGGGCTTGGGGCCTGGAGCTCTGGATTCCGGGTCCTACCATATGGTAGGGATACGGTGGACCCCGTGGTGCCGCGAAGAGGGGGGCAAAAGCAGGGGAGGGGTTCAGGGTTGGGCTTTTTTTCCCCCCCCAATTGGTTGGATTTGAGGATCTGAAAGGACTGGACTGAGCCAAATGGGAAAGGGAGCTGAAGGTAGCGCTGCGGGAGGGAGCTGAAGGTCACGACGCCAGCCCCCTGGGCAGGGCGGGGACCCGGGATACCTGGCTCCCTCCCTCTTAGCCACACTCACTCACCCCGCTCTGCAGCGGTCCCGGGCGCGGCCCTGCTCCGCGGCTGCTGGGCGGGGCCTAGCGGCGGCTGCGGATGCTAAGCTCTTGCCGGCGGCTGCTTCTGGTTGTCTTCCAGGAGGACTAAGGAGGCTTAGAGGCCCAGCCCCAGAGAGGAAGCCGCAAGCGCCGCGAAAGGAGGGGTCCGAAGGGGTCCAGGAGCTCAGAACAGCCAGCAACGCGCCCTACGGAGGAGGGAGGAGCTGGAGGGGGGACCTGGCGCTTGCTTAGTGCTTTCCTGAAGTGGGGGTGGGGACCAAGGTATAGGGAATGGGTAGGTGAAGAGCTGCGGGCTCACTTTGCATTCTTGGGAAGAGACACAGAAACAGACCCTCTTTGTCATTCTATGCCCTGCATAAAGGAGGGTTTTAGTTTGCTTATTTTATGTGTTAGAATGCGAATGTGGAAGTCAGAGGACAACTTGTGGGAGTCAGTTTTCTCCTTCCTCCGTGTGGGATCTGAGGATCAAGCTCAGGTCATCAGTATGGTTGGCAAGTGCCTCTATCCACTTGAGCCACCTTGTTGGCCTATGGAAGGTATGGCTTTGGTTTTTGTTTGTTTTTATTTTAATTTGGTTCTTTTAAAAAATGTATTCATTTTTATGTGTCTGAATGTTTTGCCTTCATGTATGTATGTATGTATGTATGTGCACCACGTGCAAACCTGGTCTAATCAGAAGTCAGAGGAGGGAATCGGATCCCCTAGAACTGAAGGTTGTGAGCCACCTTGTGGGTGATGGGAATTGAACCCTGATCCCTCAGCAAGATAAGTGCTCTTAACTGCTGAGCCATTTCTTCAGCCACCTGAGGAGTTTTTAATATGCCCAGCATCAGACATTTTCACACACACACACACACACACACACACACACACACACACACACGGAGTATAAGTCTATATAGTCTATAGATAGTGGATTGGGTTTCCCACAGATTCTCTTACAAGCCTCCTGCTGAGTTACCCCATGACCACCACAAAGAAGGTGGAGGCATCTCAAGTGGTCTACAGAGGTCTTGGCTTACCCAACTTACCATGCAGTATCCTGTGGTAGAAGTATTTTTCTGTACAGAGATGGCTCAGTGGGTCAAGTCAAACCTGATGACCTGAGTTCCACCTTCAGGGCCCATGTGGTAGAAAGGGAGAACTGATTCCCCAAAGTTTTCCTCTGATTGACACAGGTCCACTGTGGCATGCATTCCAACACACACACACACACACACACACACACACACACACACACGTAAAACAAACAATCAAAAAACAAAACATCTCAGTGTTCAGGGTAACATGAACAAGATACAAGAACCATCTAGAGTGTGTATATGTATGATGTTGAAGATCGAACCCCCAGCCTCAAACATGCTAGGTGAGCTCTGTACCACGGAGACCTTTCCCCAGGCCAATTTGTAAACATTTGAAGAGTGAGTCACAGGGTGTGATTTTTGAGAAATGTTACTCTTGGGTTCCCAGGTCTGTGTAACCTGATATCATGTATGTGCTACTGGTTCAGTGTGTACTCGTCTTTTAGGACAGAACTCCCACCCGATTGTCCCCAACCTATCACTGTTACCCCCTTTCCAATAGGCTGTGCCTGTGTTCTAGGAGGCTGACTGCTTTGCGAGTGTTGCGGTACATGAACAACGCCCCCTCCGAACTCGTACCAACTTCTAAATAAACGGTCCCTTGGTCAGAAGCAGTACTGTGTGTTTTAACACGATGGTGAATAGAGCGTTCATTGTGCACACACAGGCTGCTTTTGGCAGAAGTGCAAAGGGCAAGAAAAGCAAATAACAAGTACAGAGTTACTTATTCCATGGAAGAAAAACATATTGCCCAACCCATGATAGGAGAGGTCCAATGTAGTCCTCAGAAGACTGGGCGTGTGGCTGGCCTTCCTAGTATGGTGCTTCCTTGGGGGCTAAGCAAGTATTGCTGCCACCAGCAAGGTAGGCATTCATTGATGATGTGGCTGGCTAAGGTTGGTGAGTTGAATCCATCATGATCGATCATGGCCATTTTTGCTTAGAAGCTCACTGAGCAAGCCCTGAGGTATCAAGAGAAGAGCTGACCAAGAGACACCAGGCAGCCATCTGGTCTACCATATGAAATAATAAAATTCCCTCTAGTTGAGGTGGTTATGGGAGAGTGTGAGATATAAACTGTGAGGTGATTTTCATTCTCACGACTTCTAACACCTACTATGTAAGTTTTATTTTCTCAACTAACAATCAAGTCTTTTTCTATCTTACAATTCAACTGAAAGATTTTTTTGTTCTAATGTGTGTGCTTGCATGAATTTATGTGCACCACATGCATCCCTCAGAGGCCAGAAAGAGGAGTCAGATCCCCCTTCAAGTTAACAGATGTTTGTGAGCTATTATGAGGGTACTAAGACCTGAACTCGGATTATCTGGAAGAATAAGGGTTTTTTGTTGTTGTTGTTGTTGTTATCCCAGGATGGCTTTGAACTTGCTGTGTAGTCAAGGGTGACCTTGAACTTCTAATCCACCTGTCTCTAACTCTCTAGTGCTGATATTACAAGTGTGTATCACCTAGACCAGTTTATGTGGTTCTGAGCATCAAATGCAGGGCCTGAACAGCTAGTAACAACAAAAAAGTAAAAACAAACAACAGCAAACAGCTTTCTTCCTGGGAAAGACGGCTCAGGGAACAAAAGTGTTGGCTGAACAGGCCTCAATTCAACCTCTGTAATCCACGGTGGAAGGAGAAAACTCCCAAAAGTTGTCTTCTGGGGCTGGAGAGATGGCTCAGCGGTTAAGAGCACTGGCCGCTCTTCCAGAGGTCCTGAGTTCAATTCCCAGCAACCACATGGTGGCTCACAACCATCTGTAATGAGATCTGGTGCCCTCTTTTGGCCTGCAGACATATATGCAGGCAGAACACTGTATACATAATAAATAAATAAATCTAAAAAAAAAAAAGTTGTCTTCTGACCTCCACACTGACATCTAGGCATGCACATGCATGTACACATGTGTATACACACACATACTTATAATAACTTTTAAAAAAAGTTAAACAGCAGCATAGTGAATTCCAAGTCACCTTGGGCTACAGGAGAGCTTCCCTGTGAGACAGGGTTTCTCGGTGTTGGCTGTCCTGGAACTTACTCTGTACAGAAGACTGGCCTTGAACTCACAGAGATCCACCTGCCTCTGCCTTCCAAGTCCTGGGGTTAAAAGTGTGCACCACCACCACCCGGCTACATGAGATCTTATTTAAGGAGGGAAAAAGCTTCAATGGGGCTGGCGAACGCTCTGCAGTTAATAGCTCTTAACCACTCTTGCAGAAGACCTGAGTTCAGTTCCTAGCATCCGTATTTGATGGTTCACATTCGACCATGACTCTTGCTCCAGGAGATCTAATGCCCTCTTCTGGACATGGGGGACTTTGCACTCACATATGCACAGACACACAGATCACACAAAATTTTTTAAAATAATAAAAACAAATCTTTTTTTTTTTTTATATTTATTTATTATGTATACAGTGTTCTGTCTGCATGTGTCCCTGCAGGCCAGAAGAGGGCGCCAGATCTCATTACAGATGGTTGTGAGCCACCATGTGGTTGCTGGGAATTGAACTCAGGACCTCTGGAAGAGCAGCCAGTGCTCTTAACCTCTGAGCCATCTCTCCAGCCCCAATAAAAACAAATCTTAAAAAAAATTAGCTTCCCATTTCTTTTGGCCTTATGCCATGAGCATGTTTGGTAGCTGCTGACCTCAGTGACCTGCGGCCCTAACTGAGGTGACTTTCCCAGAAAAATCAGATGTCAGACAGTCTCAACTCTGTTATCCATAGCCCTACCACTTCTCTTTTGTCTCTTAGATCTTCAACAAGAATGCTCGCTCTTTCTTTCTTTCTTTCTTTCTTTCTTTCTTTCTTTCTTTCTGTCTGTCTTTCTTTCTTTCTTTCTTTCTTTCTTTCTTTCTTTCTTTCTTTCTTTCTTCTTCTACCTGAATCTCCTAGTTCCTCAGCTCTCTCCTTCTACTTCTGTCCTACTTGGGAAAGAATCCAGAGTCCTCGACTTCAATGGCATGCTTACTCCCTCAGGGTACTCAACCTCCTTCTGCCCGTCCCTCATTTTTAGAGAGGAGTGAACCCACCTATTGCAATTGATGCTTTGACGTCTTTGCCTCTTAGCAAAAATTCCAGTTATGGGGACCAGTAAATGTTCCATGGCTTGGATATCTTTTTGTGTTGGCTTGGCTTTAATTTTTTTTGGGGGGGGGCGCAGAAGGGATGTTTCAAGACAAGATTTCTCTGTTTAACCCTCACTGTCCTGGAACTCACTCTGTAGACCAGGCTGGACTTGAACTCATAGAGATCCACCTGCCTCTGTCTCCCAAGTACTGGGATTAAAGTCGTGCACCACTACTGGCCAGATGGGTTTTTTGGGTTTTTTTTGTTTTGTTTAATTTTATAATCATTGGTGTTCTGCCCGCATTCATGTCTGTGTGGAGGTATCAGAAGCCCTGGAACTAGAGTTACAGACAGTTGTGAACTGCCATGTGGGTGCCGGGAATTGAATCTGGGTCCTCTGGAAGAGCAGCCAGTGCTTTTTAACCACTGAGCCATTTCTCCAGCCCCTTGGCTTTGCTTTTTTTTTTTTTTTTTTCCCACACAGGAGTTTATTGAGGGGAGGGGAGAGAAAGGGGCAGAGACTGGTCCCTGGTGTCAAGAGTGAAGGGAGAGAGAGGGAGAGGGAGAGGGAGAGGGAGAGGGAGAGGGAGAGGGAGAGGGAGAGGGGGAGAGAGAGAGAGAGAGAGAGAGAGAGAGAGAGAGAGAGAGAGAGAGAGAGGAGGTGTACAAGGCCTGCCTTTTATAAGGAAACATAGCAAATGCGCACAGGAGTGCTCTTAGTGGCTGCAGCTGAGGTATATCCTGTCAGGATCCTAAAAGAAGGCCAGTACAGACGCCTAAATGCTAACATTCCCACCTTTTGTTTATCATAAAAAGGTGAGGAGTTAGAAAGAGGGAGCAGATGTGGCGGAAATGAGGGCACCATATTCTGGAGACTGCTTCCTGCTGGCCTGAGGGGGCGTCAATCATCTTTGTGGGACCTGAGAAAACTAGGGTGCTGGCCACATCCTGGGGTAGCTGGCTGTTTCCCTTCACTGTCCAGGCTCTGTGGAACCATCCGGCACTGCTTGGACTTGGCAAGATGCTGTTCAGATGGATCCAAGTCAACTTCCTGGAGCTCTTAAGAAATCATGATGAGGTCACCAGCCAAGGTGGAGGAGAGCCACATGGTTGCAATCATTGGTGTTGGATGGCGAGTCCCAGCGATCCTTTAGGTGGGGAAGTAGGGCTGTCGCTGGTGGACCAGGTTCCAGGGTCCCAGCATGCCTCAGACTGCCGGGAGAGACTATCCGAGCCAGGGCACCAAATGCTGTATTTTAAAAGCAGTGGGAAGGAGTCACACCATACAACAAGGCCCACGTGGGAGGTTTGTTGAGGGAAGGGCAGAGAAGGGGGAAGAGACAGGTCCCTGGGGATGAAAGTGAAGGAAGAGAGAGAGGGCTTTGGTTTTGTTTGTTTGTTTGTTTTTAAACATTCTCCCCCACCCCCTTCTCTCTCTCTCTCTCTCTCTCTCTCTCTCTCTCTCTCTCTCTCTCTCTCTCTCTGTGTGTGTGTGTGTGTGTGTGTCTGTGTGTATGTGTATACAAACTTGTGGGTACTAATGTGGAGCTCAGAGGACAACTTCAGCAGTCAATCAATTCTCTCCTTCTATTATGCGGGTCTCGGGGTTCAAACTCAGATCGTGAGACTTGTAGGTTAATGCCTTTACTAGACAAACCATCTCCAAGGCTCTGTTAGTGTTCTTGAGATAGGGTTTCATATAGCCCAGGCTAGTCATGAAACCACTACATAGCCTAGGATGACCTTGAACTCCTGATCCTCTTGCTTCCACCTCCTGAATGCTGGAATTATCAGTGAGTTCCACTTTCCCTGGATGTTTTTATGGTGTTTTGAGACAGGATCTTACTCTGTAGCCCAAACTAGACAAAAACTGGCAAGGAACATAGCCAGGCTAGCCTTGAACTCACAGCAGTTCTTACCTCTATTTTTCAAATGTTAGCATTACAGGCTTGGGTCACTGTGCCCAGCTCTATGGTTTAGATCCTAAATGTCCCACAAAGTTCTGTGTATTAAGCAGGCTCGATCCCCTGCTGGCACTACTTTGGAGGAGGCTCTGGAAACTTTGGGAGGTGGGCAGAGCTGGAGGAAAAACATCAGGGAGGGAGGGTACATATTTAAAGATTGTACCAAGTATCCAGTCTCCTCCCTGTTAGTATTCTGACTTGCCTCTTGGAGATCTGCCCAGCGACCTGACTTCATCTTATGTTAAAGCCCCCTCAAGAGGAAAAACCCTCCCCCTCTCTTTCTCCTCCCTCTCACCAGAGGTAGTGTGCACCTCTGTCTCTCTCTCTCCTCTGTCTCTGTCTCTGTCTCTCTGTCTCTGTCTCTCTGTCTCCTCTCTCTCTCTCTCTCTCTCTCTCTCTCTCTCTCTCTCTCTCTCTCTCTCTCTCTGTGTGTGTGTGTGTGTGTGTGTCACTGTCTCTTCTCTGTCTCTGTCTGTCTGTCTGTCTCTCTCTCTCCTCTCTCTGTCTCTCTCTGTGTGTCTCGCTGTCTCTTCTCTCTCTGTGTCTCCGTCTGTCTGTCTGTCTGTCTGTCTCTCTCTCTCTCTCTGCCGCCCCCACCGCAGGCACACTTGCATGGCGGCCTGTCTCACCAGCTGCAGGGCACCTTGGTCCAAACCCACCAAAGCCTCCCGGGCACTGTATCATAACACTCCCCTTTTCGGGTTTCCTCATCATCTTGATAGGAACACCTTCAACATACCTTCTCTGCCACAGTGGACTGAACCCCCTGAACGCATAACCCAAAACAAACCTTCTTCATATTGTTTTCAGGAATAGTGATTGTCGAAGCACAAAGTAACAAACACAGCCGACATCACGACTCTCGTGGTTTGGGACCACTGTTAAGTAAAATAAAGGTTGTTTGAACACAAGTGCTGTGATACTGTGGTAGTCTGTCTGCTCACCAAGACAGCTATGACGAGTACACATCCTGGATTTAATTCCCAACACCACATAAACCAGGATTCTGGCGCGTGCCTGTAATCCCAGCACTTGAGAGGTGGAGAAAGAAGGACCAGCAGTTGAAAGTCATACATGGCTACATAGTGAGTTCAAGGCCAGCCTGGGCCACATGAGACTCTGTCTCAAGAGTGGGGATATGTGAGCCGGGCATGGTAGTGCACAACTTTAATGCCAGCACTTGGGAGGCAGAGGCAGGTGGATCTCTGTGAGGTCGAGGCCAGCCTAGTCTACAGAGCCAGATCCAGGACAGGCTCCAAAACTACACGGAAAAACCCTGTCTCAAAAACAAACAAACAAAAGTAACAAACAAGCAAATAAACAAACAAAAAAAAAGTAGGGGTATGTGAGACGGCTTATTGGATAAAGATGCCTCCAGGCCTACTGAGTTTGACTCCTGGGACCCTCATGGTAGAAGGAGAGAACCAGAATGGCTCCTTCAAGTTATATCCTGGCCTTCACACTTACAATGTGTGGCAGGAAGGGCCAGTCATGGGGACACATACATTTAGTCCCGACGCTCAGGAGACAGAGGCAAACAGATCTCAAGTGAGTTTGAGATCTCAAGTGAACTCATAGTGAGTTCAAGGCCAGTCTGGTCTATATAATGAGTTCCAGGACGGCCAGAGCTATATTGTCAGACTCTTGTCTCAAACAAAACAAAAAGCAAAGTGTGGCATGCACTTCTGTGGGTGTGTGTACTTTCATAATAAATAAATGTAATTTAAAATAAAAAAGTGGGCTGGAGAGATGGCTCAGGGGTTAAGAGCACTGGCTGCCCTTCCAGAGGTCCTGAGTTCAATTCACAGCAATCACATGGTGGCTCACAACCATCTGTAACAAGATCTGGTGACTTCTTCTGGCCTGCAGGCAGAACATTGTATACGTACTAAATAAATCTTTAAAAACAAATGTGAATGAAATAAACTATTTAAAAATAAATAAATAAAATAAAAAAGTAATAAAGAATCCTGGGAACACAGCTCGATGGTAGGGCACTTGCCTAGTAATATGTGAGGCCTAAGCTTTAATCTCCAAGACCAGGCGGGGAATCTACTTGCTTACTTGCATGTTATAACTTGGTAATCTATTTAAGGAAATGTCTTTTCCAGTTGCCCAGTACCTCTCCCTTTTTGTTTTTACTGGTCTATTTTGTAACTTTCCAGAAATATCCATTGTGTAATGGCCATTATTTGTGTTTCCAGAAATAGCCATCCACATGTAGTCAAGGGGTGTAGGTGCCCATGTCAGAATATCCTGAGGTAAGCTACTGTTAAATATTTATGTAGTGGCTTGATTGAGAAATGTCCCTTGTGATGTCAGGCATTTGCAATCTTTGTTCCCAGTGTGTGGAGCAGTTTGGGGGAGGTTTAGGAAGTGTCTTAGTTAGGGTTACCATTGCTGTGATGACCCACCATGACCCAGTGCAACTTGGGAAAGAAAGTTTTCCTTTCACTCACACTTAAATATAACGGTTCATCGCCATGAGCAGCGAGGGCAGGAACTCAAGCAGGGAAGGAACCTAGAGGGAGGAGCTGATGCAGAGGCCATGGAGGAGTGCTGCTTCCTGGCTTGCTCAGCCTGCTTTCTTTTCCTTTTGTTGTTGTTGTGATTTGTTTGTTTCAAGGCAGGGTTTCTCTGTGTAGCCCTGGCTGTCCTGGAACTCGCTCTGTAGACCAGGCTGACCTCGAACTGAGTGCTGGGATTAAAGGTGTGTGCCACCAAGCCCTGCCAACCTGCTTTTTTTTAATAGAACTCAGGACTACTAGCCCAGGGACGGTATCACCCGCCGCAGCAGGCTGGACCCTCCCCCGTCAGTCATTAGTTGAAAAATTGTGCAACAGTCTTGTTTATAGCCATATGTTACGGAGGCATTTTCTCAGGTGAGGTTCCTCCTCTCAGATGACTGCAGTTTGTATTAGAATGATATCAGAAGCAGCTGGCACAGGAGGTGTGGCCTTGCCTGAGGAAGTACATGAGTGGGCCAATGGGCTCTGGGATTGTATATCCTTGTCCAGCAGTTCACTCTTTTTGTTTCACACTTGCGGTTAAAAATGCGATCTCTCAGCGTCCTATTCCTGCCACCGTGCCTACCGCTGGCTGCCGCCATGCCTCCCCACCATGATGGATTCATCCCTCTGGACCCATAAGCCAAAACAAACCCCTTCTTATACAGGTTACATTAGGTCACGGTTGGTCACTGCCATAGAAGGCTAACTGGGACAGTATTTATGTGCATGGAATCGGGTAACATACATGACAATATACTTTTAAACATACAGTGTACTGACACGTTTAAAATAAAAATATTAGACTAGGAATGTGGTACAGATCTTTAATCCCTGTGAGTTCAAGGCCTGCCTGGGATGTTACTCAGAGAAACGTCTCAGAAGGGGAGAGAGAGAGAGAGAGAAAGAGGGAGAGGGAGAGAGAGAGAGAGAGAGAGAGAGAGAGAGAGAGAGAGAGAGAGAGAGAGAGATTTAACTGGGTGGGTGCTGTAACAGTCAGCCTGTCATCCCAGCACTTTGAAGACAGAGACAAGATGACCAGGAATTCAAGGACTTCCTCACCTTCATTGCGAGTTCAGGACCAGCCTGGGATACATGAGAACCTGTGAGGCACAAAGGAAACCTTGAGTGAAGATGTTAAAAGTGGACCAAGTGCAGGCGGTGGTGGTGCACGTCTTTAGTCCCAGCACTCAGGAGGTAGGGGCAGGCAGATCTCTGTGAGTTCATGCCAGTCTGATCTACAGAGAGAGTTCCAGGACAGCCAGGGCTACATAAAGAAAAAAGAAAGAAAGAAAGAAAGAAAGGAAGGAAGGAAGGAAGGAAGGAAGGAAGAAAGAAAGAAAGAAAGAAAGAAAGACACACAAAAAAAGAGAAATATTTTATTGCATTTGTTTGTGTCCAGGGTGAAGGACACAAGTGTGTGGAAGTCAGAGGAAAATCTATGGAAGTCAGTTCTTTCTTGATCCACTGTTTGGATCCTGGGAACTGAACTCAGGGAGTCAGGCTTGGCAGCAAGCACCGTTATCCACTGAACCGTCTCAGTGGCTGACATTTTTAAGGGTGTGTGTGTGTGTGTGTGTGTGTGTGTGTGTGTGTGTGTATGCGTATGGGTGTGTGGATGTTGTGGGGGGGGTGGGTGTGCATGCTGGTCACAGGACCATTTGTGGGAATGTTCTCTTCTTCCATCATTTAGAGTCTGAGGTAGTCAGGTTTGGCTGCAAGGACCTTGACTCACTGAGCCGTCTCCACAGCCCCAGTTACATTATCTAACTCTTCATTGTGAACCCAGTTCGCTTAATGTGGAGGCTTGACTCATTTCCAATATGATAAATGCATTTAGCAACTTTAGAAATCAAGTAGATTTCCTTCCTGCCCTGTCCCCCAGTGCAGCCCACGCCTTCAAAACAGACGACTTCATCCTCTTCAGTATAAGGATGACAAAGCTGCCATCTGTTAATCCAATCTGCATTATGAAGAAAGGAGACTCACTTCACCGTGTCAAAGCCCCTCTCCCGCTTCATCAGGGGGGATTTCCCAGGGTCTCACCGGGGCAAAGCAGCCACTGGAACTTGTGCCTACCCTGGCTTTTGGCAAATTATGGCTTTGCAAACCAGGAAAGGAGAAACATGTCTGAGGATGCTGAGTAAATCACGGGAAGCCTCGGGAAGACTAGAATCAGGCCCAGGAATTTTGTCAGAAAGCCAAGTGTCGACAGCCAAAGAAATGCTTCCTAAGTCACATTGCAACCACAGTCTGCTCGTGAGGCTGCCTGCCATGAGCAACTCTGTTCACAATGCCCCAGTGACACTGGCCTATCATACTGTCACCCTGCGGCTGCTCTCCAACATTTCCAGACTTCTTTGTGTCTTCCTTCTCTAATGGTCGTGGTGCAGATTACAGCTTGAGTGTGTCCCCCAGAGTCAGGCACTGAGTGAGCTCAGTTTTAGGCCTCCTAGGTGGGGGTGGCAGAGTTGAGAGGTGGTGGACTATTAAGAGATTAGTCACGTGGAACACTGTCTTCAGAAGAGATTAATGTAGCTCTTGCGAGGCCTCTTCTCAGTTCCCCTGAGAGCATCGCTGTGTGAAGAGGAGCGTGGTAGTACAGGTCTGTAATTCCGGCACTCAGGAGGCTGAGGCAGTAGGATCAGTAGTTCATGGTCAGCCTTACCTTCGAAGAGAGTTGAAGGTCAGTCTGAGCTACATGAGACCCTGTCTCAAAAACAAAAAAGAAAATGTAAGTAAAAACACCACAAGAATTGGAAAGCCAGCCAGGAGAGGTGGCACACACCTTTAGTCGAAGCACCTGGGAGGCAGTGAGGTGAGTGAGGCCTAGGAGTTAGAGGCCAGCCTGGTCTACAGAGAGAGTTCCAGGACAGCCAGGGAACCCTGTCTAGAAAAACTTGAAAGAAAAAAGAATGAAAGAAAGAAAGAGAAGGGGAGAGACAGAGAGGGAGAGAGAGAATGAATCTAAAAGCCAGTAGAAGCTGACACCCTCGTAGTAATTTCCTTTTCTTTTTTCTTTTTCTTTTTCTTTTCTTCCTCCCCACCCCCCAGACAGGGTTTCTCTGTGTAGCCCTGGCTGACCCAGAACTTGCTCCATAGACCAGGCTGGCCCCAAACTCAGAGATCTGCCTGTCTTTGCTACCTGAGTGCTGGGATCAAAGGCACGCAGCTGCTACTTAGCAATTTTCAACAATGTCGATCGTTGTTATTAGCTACAGTTACCCTGTTACTCCCTTGGACTTTGCTTCTCATCTGTCTCACTGAAACTTTGTGTCCTTTGAACACCAGTGTGTACAATCCTACCTTGTTCTGACCCTGGTTCGAGCCTTTTCTCGTAGCTTTCCTGAGTTGAACTGTTTTTCATCTCCACATGTGAGTGATTTGCTCTATGTCAGATTTATTTCAGCTCCCATAAAGCCTTGCTGGTTCATTCATCTTGTGACAAATGACTGGAACCTGTGGCCGGATGTGGTGGTTCATGCCTTGAAGCCCAGCCTTTGTAAGAAAGAGGCAGGGGGATCGCTGTGAGTTTTAAGACTGACCTATTCTACATACCGAGTTCCGGACCAGCCAGGGCTACATAGAGAGACCCAGTCTCAAACAAACAAGCAAGCAAGCAAACAAACAAACAAACAAACCCCTAAAAACATGGCAGGAACTCTCCCCTTCCTTCCTCCCCTCCTTCCCTCCCTGCTTCCTTCCTTCTTCCTTTTATTTCTTTCTCTCCGTCCTGAGGATGGACCCTAAAACCTTGCACACTCTAACCAAGTCCTGTACCAGTGGAATATATCCCCAGTCCAGCTTCTTTTGGTAAGGCTGAATAATAGCCCATTACAAATATATATCTCTGTGCTGTTAATCCACTCATCACTGGCTCTCTTGGCTGCTGAGACTAGGGTCTACACAAACATAGGATGCTGTTGTCTCTTCCATCCACTGCTTTCATTTCCTTTGGATATATACCCAGAAGTCGGATTGCCTCATCATATGGTGGTTCTATTTTTAATTTCTTAAGGATTCGAAAATGATAACATTTAAGCCAAGAACTGAAAGATAAAGAAAAGCCAGCTATGGGGAAGATCTCAGGGAAGGCTGAGCATTTCAAACAGAGGACAGAGTTGACATGAGGGTCCAGAATGTGGAATCCAGAATGAAAAGCCCAATAGCCCAGAGATCAGTGTAATGGAAAGCGGAGAGGGAGATGTGATGATGGGAAGCTGAATATAAAGCAGGCCAGGACATGATTAGGCATCTGGCTTTTGTTCAAGTCTAAAGGGAAGTAATTAGAGGCAGGAAATGACACAATTCCATTTCTGGTTTTTGAAAGAACCTGGTTTTTTTTTAGTTTTTGTTTTGTTTTGTTGGTTTTTTGAAACAGGGTTACTCTGTGTAGCCCTGGCTGTCCTGGATCTCCCTCTGTAGACCAGGCTGGCCTTAGACTCACAGAGATCCACCTACCTCTGCCTCCCAGGTGCTGGAATTAAAGGTGTGCACCACCACTGCCCCGCTGACTGAATCTTGCTGTAGCAAAGAAGTGAGTGGAAAGATGAAAGGGAGGAGCCCGATGTGCTGGGGCACTTGGGACCGTTGCTGGTGGTCTCCCATGGGTGGCCAGAGGGCAGCCTGGTTCTGTAAGCAGAAGGAAATTCCTTTATCTGGAAGTATCTATTATAGGAATGTCTGGCTCATTGTAAGCACTGACGAAACTATGAAGAAAATGAAGTCCCTCTCCTGGCAGTCACAGGGAAGGCTGATGACAAGCAGCTGTGTGGCTAAGACTTTTTCTCCTCTCTGCTCCCCTCCCCTCCCCTCCTCTCTCCTCCCCTCTTCTCCTTTCTCCCTCCATATTTCTTTCTTCTTTATTTCCTTTTCTGTTACTGGGATAAACACCACAACCACGTATCTCTGTGAGTTCGAAGCCAGCCTGGTGTACAAAGCAAGTTCCAAGACAGTCAGGACTGTTACACAGAGAAACCCTGTCTCAGAAAACAAAACAAAAAACACCACAAACAAAAGCAACTTGGGGAGAAAAGCGTTTATTTCTCTCACACTTTCACATCACAGTCCATTATGAAGGGAAGTCAGAACTTGATGCAGAGGCCATGGGAGAACCCCCAATTCCTGCCATGGGAGAACCCCCAATTCCTGGCTTGCTCTCTGTGGCTTGCTCAGCCCGATTTCTTACACAACCCAGGATCACCTGCCCAGGGATGTCCCAACCTTCAATGGACCAGACCTTCCCACATCAATCACCAATCAAGAAAATGTTTCACAAACTTGCCTACAGGCCAATCTAATGGAGACATTTTCTCAATTCCAGGTTCCTCTTTTTCAGATGACTCCAGCTTATGTCTCATTTACAAAAAAAAAAAAAAAAAAAAAAAGCACTCACTCTTTCTTTCCTTCCTTCCTTTCTTCCTTTTTTCTCTTTCTTTCTTTCCACGTGTACATGCAGATCTCCTGTATCCCTTGAGGCTGATTTCAAACTAAACATGTAGTTTAGCTAAGAATAACCTTTCAACCAGACTGGCTGTGAACTCCCGAATGTTAGGATTACAGGCACCACTCTGGGCTTGCACTTCTTTTTTTTTTTTTTTTTTTTTTTTTTAAGATTTATTTATTATGTATACAGCATGTATGGCTGCAGGCCAGAAGAGGGCACCAGATCTCATTACAGATGGTTGTGAGCCACCATGTGGTTGCTGGGAATTGAACTCAGGACCTCTGGAAGAGCAGTCAGTGCTCTTAACCTCTGAGCCATCTCTCCAGCCCCCGGGCTTGCACTTCTTATCCCCTAGCTTCCAATAGCTGAGGGCTAGCTTGGCCCCAGGCCAGGTTTATGCAGTGATGAGGGTGGCAGTGGGCGCCTCCTGCGTTCTGGACAAACACCTACTGCTGAACTACAGGCCCAACCTGGTTTGTTTGGTTTTTTTTTAGTTTGAAAAATTATATAATTTGTTTACTTGCACAAGCACGCGCGTGTGCGTGCGTGCGTGCGTGCGTGCGTGCGTGTGTGTGTGTGTATGTGTGTGTGCTGTGCAGGCATGCATGGCACACGTGTAGAGGTTAAAGGACAGCTTTTAGGGAGTTGGTTCTCTTCTCCTACTGTGTGGGTTCCAGGGACATTCGGAACTCTGATCATCAGTCCTGGTGAAGGTTCCCTTACCCACTAGCCATCTTGCCATCTTGCAGATCTCGATAATAGTTTTGTTCTTAATGTCCTTTTGTTTGTTTGTTATTGAGACAGGATCTTGCCATGTAGCTTTTTCTGGCAGAGTACTCACTGTGTAGCCCAGGCTAGCCTAGAAGACAATCCTGCCCTGGCCTTTCAAGTGCAGCAATTACAGGCATGTGCAACTCTGTCCAGCCTGACCATATAGTTTTCACGCTACATCCAATACCAACGCTTGAGAAACAATTCTGTGAGATGCTCTTTTTTGAAAATCTGAAGCTTAGCTTATTAGATGATGAGAGAAAATACATCAGTCAAATCTCAGGCAGAGAACCAGACATGGCAGCACACATCTATAATACCAACACTTAGGAGACTGAGGCAGAAGACAGAACAGCCTGGACTACAGAGGGAGTCTTGTCTCAAAATAAAGGAAAAAAAAAAGAAGCTGGGCGGTGGTGGCGCACGCCTTTAATCCCAGCACTCAGGAGGCAGAGCCAGGCAGATCTTTGTGAGTTCGAGGCCAGCGTGGTCTACAGAGCGAGATCCGGGAAAGGTGCAAAGCTACACAGAGAAACCCTGTCTCGAAACCCCCACACACAAAAAAGAAGAAGAAGAAGAAGAAGAAGAAGAAGAAGAAGAAGAAGAAGAAGAAGAAGAAGAAGAAGAAGAAGGAGAAGAAGAAGAAGAAAAAAGGGCTCAGGATATAGCTCAATGGTAGAGCCCCTGCCTAGAATCCCCCAGTGAGGGGCTGAAGGTGTGGCTCAGCAGTAGAGCAATTAGCTTAAAATCCACCAGTAGGAGCTGGGTGGAGATGGCACACACCTTTAATCTCAGCACCTAGGAGGCAGAGGCAGGTGGATCTCTTGAGTTCAAGACCACCCTGGTCTACAGGGCTAGTTCAAGAACAGCGAAGGCTACACAGAGAAACTCTGTCTCTAAAAACCAAAAAAAAAAAAAAAAAAAAAAAAAAGAAAGAAAGAAAAGAAAAAACCCACCAATAGGATGCTGGGTATGGTTCAGTGGTAAAGGACCTGCCCAGAATTCACCAGTGAGAGTCTGGGGGCATGGCTCAGTGGTAAGCACTCACCTACAACTCACTGCTGAGGGGTTAAAGACATGGCTCAGCAGTATAGTGTCTGTCTTAAGATCCAATCAGTAGGGGCTTGGGGCATGGCTCAGTGTTCTACTGCTGACTTAATATCTACCAGTAAAAGACTGGGAATGTAGCTTACTGGTAGATCTCTTGACTGTAATCCACCATAGAGGGGCCATGGGCATGGCTCATGGGTAGATCCTCTTGCCTTACATCCATCAATGAAGGGCTTGGGGCCTGGCTCACTGGTAGACTATTCGCTTAGCATGAGTGAACCCTGACTTCCATTCCCAGTATCACACACACACACACACACACACACACACACACACACACACACAGAGAGAGAGAGAGGAGAGAGAGAGAGAGAGAGAGAGAGAGAGAGAGAGAGAGGTAGTACTACTCTGCTTACATACACATTGTGAGAATTCCTGTGGGAATTAGACTCTGTGAGCTATGGAAGCTGGCAGAATCATCCTTACATGTGTTCCCCATGTGAAACTCAACGTGAAGACAAAGGGACCAGCTGCAAAAATGGGAAATGGGTGTGATGTGGGGAGGCCACAGATGAAACCATATCTTGTCTCACTACCTCTATTGTTTTTTTAATTGATTTATTGTATAACATACGCGTCACAGGACTGTTCAGTGACCGCAGGATTTAATGAGCATAAAGCATATAAACCATTGCCTGACCTCCCAGGCAAAGCTAGACTCCTGCCAGAGCTCTGCCTCAGGACACATTAAATCTGGGAACTAAGGAAGGATAATAAGGGCTGGTGAGATGGCTCAGCCATAAGAGCACTGGCTGCTCTTGTGGAGGACTGGGGGTTCCACTCCTAGTACCCACATTTGAGGGCTCCCAACAACCTTTAACTCCAGTTCCAATGAATCTTTTACCCTCTTCCGCACTCCAGGGCCATTGCACACACGTGGTGTACAGACATACTTGCAGGCAAAGCACTCATACATATAAAAGAGAAATCTTTTTTTAAACGAACAATAAAGTTGGGCATTGTCCATGCCTGTAATCGCAGCACTCTGAGGCTGTAATAGAAGGATCATGAAGAGTTTAAGACCAGCCAGTTAATAACACATGACCCCCAACCCCCACCCATGGCTAGCCTGGAAACCACTATGTAGAATGGGCTGGATTGGAAATCAGAGAGCCACCTGCCTCTGCTTCCTGAGTGCTGGGATTAAATGAGTGCCCCACCACACCTGGCCTTACACGGTGCAGAGGCATTTGGTGTGTACCACCACAAGACTCTGTTTCAAAGAAAAGAAAAGAGAAAAAGAAGAGGCAGGAAGAAGAGATCTTTCTTTGAGATGCCATCTGACTCATGTCCCTCAGGCCTTCACTTTTAGAGAGGCAGAATCACAGGTGTGCACAACCATGCCTGGCTCTAAGGAAGCAAGCTTCTTTTCTGCCTTTCTATTTATTGTAATCGTCATCATCACCATCATCATCATTATCACCATCACCATCATCATCATCACTATCATCGCTATCATCATCATCATCACCATCACCATCATCATCACCATCACCATCATCATCATCATCATCATCACTATCATCATCATCATCACCATCATCATCATCTTTTTTCCTATTTGTTTGTTTGTTTGTTTACTGGAGACCAGGTCTTTCTATGCAACCCTGGCTGTTCTGGAACTCACTATGTAGGCCAAGCTGGCTTCAGATTCACGGAGATCCACCTGCCTGTGCCTCCCCAGGGCTGGGATGAAAGGTACATGTCATCTAGCCTGGCCACTTTCTTCCTTTCTAGTGTGTGTGTGTGTGTGTGTGTGTGTGTGTGTGTGTGTGTGTGTGTGGTGTTTTATGTCAGCTTGACATAGGTTTGAGTTATCTCAGAGGAGGGGATCCCAGTTAAAAAAATGTCTCCATAAGATCAGGATGTCAGCAAGCCTTCAAGCATTTTTTGGGGGGGAGGGGGGGTGCTTTGGTTTTGTTTTGTTTTGTTTTGTTTTGTTTTGTTTTGTTTTTGAGACAGGGTTTCTCTGTATAGTTTTGGATCTTGCTCTGTAGACCAGGCTGGCCTCAAACTCACAGAGATCTGCCTGCCTCTGCCTCCAAGTGCTGGGATTAAAGGCGTGAGCCACCACCACCACGATCCAGCCTGCATTTTTTTTAATTGATAGATGTGGGAGGGCCCAGCCCATTGTGAGTGGTGCCATCCTTGGGCTGGTGGTCCTGGGTTCTATAAGAAAGCAGGCTGAGCAAACCATGGAAAGCAACCCCAGCAAGAAGCCCCTCTCCATAGCCTCTGCATCAGCTCCTGCCTCCAGGTCCCTGCCCTGTTTGAGTTCCTGTCCTGACTTCCTTCAATGATGGACTATGATGTGAAAGCTTGAGCCAAATAAACCCTTTCCTCCACAACATCTTTTGGTAGTGATGCTTCATCATAGCAATAATAACCCAAACCAAGACAGTGTATGTAGCTGCACGAATGTATGTGAACCATATGTACACAGGTGTTTGTGAAGGCCTGAAAAAGGGTGTCTGACCCCCCAGAACTGGAGTTACAGTTGATCATAAGCCACCTGATGTGGGGGGCTAGGAACCAAACCTGGGCAGCAAGTGTTCCTAACTGCCAATTGGCCCACAAGTTCATGACCAGCCTGGGCTACATAATCAGTTCTAGGCTAGCTGAGGCTGCAGAGACTCTGTCTCAAAAAATGAAGATAGTCATGTGTAACATGAACATGGATTGCTAAATGGTCTTATTAATAAAAAACCCAGAGCCAGATATTGGGGTGAAAGCTGAAAGATCAGAGGAATAGAACAAGCCAGCTACAAGTTCTTACTGCTAGGAAATCCTCCTTTAGCAATTCATGTTACAGTTATGACTCACAGTTCCCAGGCAGAATGGTGACACTGTGCCAGGCAGGGTTCCCTGAGGCAGCACTTAGGCAGGTCAAGAGGCAGAGGAGGGACTGGAAAGATGGCTCAGCAGTTAAGAACACTGGCTGCTCTTCCAGAGGACCTGGGTTCAAGTCCCAGCACCCACAGGACAGCTCACAACTATCTGCAGCTCCAGTTCCAGGGGATCCGACATCCTCACACATAACCATGCACACGAAAACACCAATGCAAATGAAATTAAAAAAGAGGCAGAGGGAACCAGGAAAGGTGTAGGCAAGAGGATCAGCCGGTTTGAATTACTTCAGAGAGCCCTGCAGCATAACGTATTCCTGGTCCTCTGGGACATGCCCTGGCGCCACAGCAACCCTGGGCATGAGAGCCTAGTGGAGCAGGTGTCACTGGGTGTGGGCTCTGGATTGTGTAACCTGCAGAGGAATAATTGCCTCTAGCAAGCTGTTTACCACATAGAAATTTCTTAGCTGGGGGGGGGGGGGGGCGGGGGTGGCAGAGGCAAGAAACCCAAGTGTCAAAAATCAGCAGTAAAGAGCCAAGCCAGGTGTGGTGGTGCACACCTCTGCACTCGGGAGGCAGAGGCAGGCGAATCTGTGAGTGAGTTCGAGGCCAGCCTGGTCTACAGAACAAATGCCAAAACAACCAGGGCTACACCAAGAAACCCTGTCTCAAACAAACAAAAACAAACAAACAAAAAACAATAATAGGTCCTGGAGTACTTTCACTCACATGGCTAGCTGTTAGTCTTAGCCATGCAACCCTCTAAAATCTGTACTATTATTTCATTCTGAATAAAGTTATCTTGTGACCTCTGCAAAATCAAAAGAAAAGTTGCCAGGTGGTGGTCAGCGCTTGGGAGGCAGAGGCAGGAGGGTCTCTGAGTTGAGGCCAGCCTCATCTACAAAGCAAGTTCCAGGACAGCCAAGGTTGTTACAGAGAGACTGTCTTGGGGAGGGAAAAAACAAAAAAAAAAAAAACGCTTAATATGTCACATTCCCTCTGGGGAACAACTGCTGTGGCTTGGAACAGTTTTGGTTGGGGTCAGGAGACACTAGTGGTAGCTACTGAGAAGAGGTCCAGACGATCTTATTAAACATCCAGCCAGCTCTAACAACCAAGAATCGCCCAGGCCCGGTTGGCTATGCCAAGACGGAAACTAAAAGCATCAATTTTCCGCAGCCGATTTATTGCATAGTTTCCTAATTCAGTAGACTTTCTTCAGCTTCTCGTTTGAGCCACGGTGATATCATCTGGATGCACTCAGGCCCTGCCTTGGAGACAGTCTCCAGCCCCTGTAACTGCTGACTCAATCACTCCCCCTCCCAGATGTGATAGAGTGCCTGCTTCGAAAGTTTGAAGCATGGCATTCCCAACACAAAATAAACTGGTTGGGATGGTTTCTCTCTGGAAATCCAGCATCAGGGAGGTGGAAGCAGGAAGATTAGAAATTCAGGGTCATCCTTGGTTGTAATGGGTTTGAGGTCGGCCCTGAAAACAAGAGACCCTCATGGATAGATAGCTCAGCCATGAGGATCGTGAGCCCTCCTCTTCTAGACAACTGATTTAATTCCTAGCACACATATACGGTGGTGACTCACAACTGCTGGTAATTACAGCTCCAGGAGATCCAATGCCCTTTTCTGGCCCCTGGGGCAGCTCTTCCCATACACCCATGAACTTAAAAATTATAAACAAACAGGGCTGGAGAGTTGTCTCAGTGTGATGATCGCTCAGTGGTTAAGAGAACTTGCTATTCTTGTGAGGGACTTGGGTTCGATTTCCAGCACTCACATGGAGGCTCACCACTTCCTCAGGCATGCATGTGGTGCACAGACATATGTGCAGGCAAAGCACTCATATGAGTAAAATAAATCTTATATATATATATATATCCGGGTGGCGGTGGCGCACGCCTTTAATCCCAGCACTCAAGAGGCAGAGGCAGGTGAATCTCTGTGAGGTCCAGGACAGTCTGGTCTGAAGATCGAGTTCCAGGACAGGTTCCAAAGCTACACAGAGAAACCTTGTCTCAAAAAACAAACAAACAAACAAACAAACAAAAACAAAAAACAAAAAAAACATATATATGGTTGTTTTTGTTTTTTTTTTTTTTTGTTTTTCGAGACAGGGTTTCTCTGTGTAGCTTTGCGCCTGTCCTGGATCTCGCTCTGTAGACCAGGCTGGCCTCGAACTCACAAAGATCCGCCTGGCTCTGCCTCCCAAGTGCTGGGATTAAAGGCGTGCGCCACCACCGCCCGGCTCTGGTTTTTTTTTTTTAAAGGGGGAGGGATCAGTCAGATGACCAGGCGGGTAAAAGCCCTTGCTACCAAACTTGATGAGCTGAGTTCAATACTTGGGACCTCCCTGGTGGTGAGAGAGAACTGACTTCTACAGGTTGTCATCTACCCTCCATGCTCATGACATGGAATGTGTGTAACCACCCTCTACACATAAATAAACACACATTTAAAAAAAGAAACAGGTACTGGGCGGTGGTGCCACACGCCTTTCATCCCAGCACTTCAAGAGGCAGAGGCAGATGGATCTCTTGAGTTTGAGGTCAGGGTGGTCTAGAGTGAGTTCTATGACAAGCCGGGTCTACACAGAGAAACCCTGGAGAGAGAGAGAGAGAGACAGTGAGACAGAGAGACAGAGAGAGAGAGTTCATGTCCTCCCTTCCCCCCACTCCCCCCCCTTCCTTCCCTCTCTCCTTAACTAAAAATGTTGAATGTAAGCGCCTGTACCATCTGGTAGCATTCGGTATTTCTGATGTTTTGGTCCATGGTGCAATAACCTCACAAACATTTTCTAAGTAAACGTTCAGTAGGATTTGTTGGGTTGCGGTTTTTAAAAGTTGTGTTGGTTGTTGGGTTTTTGTTTTTTTGTTTTTTTTGGCAGGGTCTCCCCAGGCAGCCCAGAGTGACCTACCTGCCCTTGCTTCCCCTGTGCTGGTGTTACTGGGGGGTTTCTCCCTCTGAGTGCTAAGGATCTTAGCATGAGCCCTTATGGACTTACGTCTCTAAACGCTAATGCATGAGCTCTTAATCTCTTAAACTGCTGGCTGACCTTGTGAACCGGTTTTACTCTCTGAAGCTAATTACTGGCTTGTGGTAATTAAGATCCCCTCCCCCCCCCCCTTTAATTTGCACTTGATCATGTTTTATTGAGGTCTCCACACTCGTCTTGCTAATCCTGCAGATAACGCCTTTGTTCCTTACGACGATTTCTATTTATTCCTATTTACTAACTGCAGCCAGGAGTGAGTCACTTAAGGGTTTATAGGCAACATTTAAGAGGCTCACTTCCTCTTTCAAGGCTTGGTCTCTGTTTGCACTTTCTCTGTTCCATCGCCCCCTGCTGAGTTCCAAAGTCCTCTGCAAGTCAAAGGCCAGCTAGGTTTGGCCCTCCAGATAGGTCAGAAGATGGTCTATAAAGCCCAGAAAGAGCCTGGGATGTGACTCCCTGGACAGAGTGTAGCTTCCCTGCATGGCTGGGTTTGATCCCAGCATCTCATAAATTAGGCAAAACTGCAAATAAGAACCCAGAAAGGAGTATACTTCTACATCCCATAAGAAAATAGTTCCCGGGCTAGAGAGACCCGCTCAGAGGGTTAAGAGCACTGGCTGCTCTTCCAGAAGACCCAGGTTCAATTCCCAGCACTCACATCGCAGCTCACAACTGTCTGTAACTCCAGTTCCGGAGGATCCGTTGACATTCTCACACAGATATACATGCAAACAAAACACCAATGTACATAAAATAAAAAAAAAAATTTTAAAAAAGAAAATAGTTCATTTTTGATTATTACTATCCATGGAAATGCCAGTTGAATATCTTTCTTTACCAGGCTCTTAATCTGAATATGAAGATTATTTGAGACTTCAGGTGTAGTGCTTGTCCAAGGACATGCAATCAATCCCCAGAACCCTTGTAAAAAGCAAGGTGTGGTGGTAGGTGCTTGTAATCCCAGCCCTGGGAAGCAGAGCTCGGCATATTCCTGGGGCTCACTGGCCAGTCAGCCTAGCCTCCTTGGTGAATTCCAGGCCAATGAGAGACCCTGTCTCAAAGAAGAGTTGGGGGGTAGGGGCTGGAGAGATGGCTCAGTGTTTTAAGAGCACTGACTGCTCTTCCAGAGGACCCAGGAATGAATCCTAGCACCTATATCATAAGATAACTCCAACTACAGGAAATCTGACACCTCTGCCTTCCTTGGGTACCTGCATTCAACTGCACTCATGTGCACACACTCACATGCACACATTCACACTCATGTAATTTAAAACAATAAAAACAAATCTTTAATCCAGGCAGTGGTATCACACACCTTTAATCCTCAGGTGGAGCTCTGAGTTCGAGGCCAGCCTGGTCCACAAAGTGAGTTCCAGGACAGCTAGGGTTATACAGAAAAACCCTGTCTCAAACACACACACACACACACACACACACACACACACACACACACACGATTAAAATGACTAATAGTCTTCAGTAGCTTTTGAGGATGAAAGAAATCGAGGCTGGAGAGATGGCTCCGTGGTTAAGAGCACTGGTTGCTCTCTCATAGAACCCAATTTCAATTCCCAGCACCCACATGGTAGCTCACAGCCATCCATGGTTCCACTTCTAAGGAATCTAACACTCTCTTCTGACCTCTTCAGGCACCAGGTACACTGCACAGACATACAGACAAGCAGGCAAAATTCCCATACGTTTAAAATAAAATAAATAAATAAATAAATAAATAAATAAATAAATAAATAAATAAATAAATAGAGAGGGGGGAGGGGGAGGGAGGGAGGGAGGCATGGCTCAGAGGTTAAGAGCACTGACTGTCCTTCCAGAGGTCCTGAGTTCAAATCCCAGCAACCCACATGATGGCTCACAACCATCTGTAATGAGATCTGGTGCCCTCTTCTGGCTTGCAGGCATACATGTAGACAGAACATTGTATACATAATAAATAAATAAATCTTAAAAAGAAAGAAAGAAAGAAAAGAGAAAGAAATAATTTGCCTGGGTAGAATTAGCTCTGTAACTTGAGTTTCAATTTAATTGTATTAAAAAGATAACACCATTGTGTGATTATTGTTGTTATTATAATTCCTTTTTTGTTTGTTTGTTTGGATTTTTTTTTTTTTTGTTGTTGTTGTTGTTGTTTTTCAAGACAGGGTTTCTCTGTGTAGTTTTGGAGCCTGTCCTGGAACTCACTCTGCAGACCAGGCTGGCCTTGAACTCACAAAGATCCACCTGTCTCTGTCTCCCAAATGCTGGGATTAAAGGCATGTGCTACCACTACCCTGCTTATCATTCCTTTTTTAAACAATTTATTTATTTTTATTTTATGTGCATTAGTGTTTGCCTGCATGAGGGTGTCAGATCTTGGAGTTACAGACAGTTGTGAGCTGTCATGTGGGTGCTGAGAATTAAGCCCAGGTCCCTTGGAAGAGCAGCCAGTGCTCTTAACTGCTGAGTCATCTCTCCAGCCTCTATTTATTCCTTTTTTTAACACTGGGGAATCAAACCTATGGTCTCATGCTTGGATGGCAAACACTCTAAGTATTGTGTACAGTTTTTATTTAATTAATTAATTTTGAGACAGAGTCTCTCTATGTAGCCTTAGCTGTCCTGGAACTCATTCTATAGACTAGGCTGATCTCAAACTCACAGACATCCACCAGCTTTACATAACATTTAAGTCTTGGCGAACCAGCACTTCAACTCCAACTCCAGGGATCTAGTGCCCTCTTCAGGCCTTTACTGGCCACTACACTCATAGCCACATACCCAGATCTCACAGATACACATGCATACACACAATTTAAACAAAACCAAATCCTTTTTAAAAAGTGGGCTAAGGCCGACGGTGGTGGTGCACGCCTTTAATCCCAGCACTCGGGAGGCAGAGCCAGGTGGATCTCTGTGAGTTTGAGGCCAGCCTGGTCTACAGAGAGAGATCCAGGAAAGGCACAAAGCTACACAGAGAAACCCTGTCTCGAAAAACCAAACAAACAAACCTGAAAGGGGCTGGGGATTTAGCTCAGTGATAGAGCACTTGCCTAGTAAGCGCAAGGCCCTGGGTTCGGCCCTGGGTTCGGCCCTGGGTTCGGTCCTCAGCTCTGGGAAAAAAACAAAAAACGGGCTAAGGAACTGAACAAAGAATTCTCAGAAGAAGACATACAAGTAGACAATATATTTATTTAATGTTCAATTTCCTCAACCATTTGGGGGAAATGCAAATTAAAACTACTTTGAGATTTTTTTATCTCACCCTAGTCTGAGTGGCTATCACCTAAACAAACAAACAAATGAATAAATAAATAAATGACAGCAAATGCTGGTGAGGATGTGGGAAAAGGAGAATATTTATTCATTGTGGGAGGTGTAAAGTGTGCAGCCACTATGTAAATTATTCTGGAAGCGTCTTTAAAAAATGAAAATAGAGCTATACCATTACAGCTATATCACGCTGAGGTGTGTCCTCAAAGGATTCTATATTCCCCCAGGAAGATCCTTGCTTATCCATGTTCATTGCTGCCCTATTCACAACAGCCAGGAAATTCGATCAGTACAGATGTCCATCAACTCACGGATGGATCCTGAAACTGTGCTACATATCCACAACGAAATTGTTTTAGGCCATCAAGAAAAATAAAATTATGAAATTTCAGGAAAACGGGTAGCAGAGGAAAGGTGTTACGTGAGGCAACAGCCTCAGGAAGACTGATACGGCATGCTTGCTTCCATAGTCAGATCCTGCATTCTCAATTATATAAATTAATTACACACGCACACATACACACACATACACACACATACACACACATACACACACACACACACATATACCCACATACACACACACACACACATTTATGTGGGAGTGAGTGTGTGTGTGTAGAGCCTAGGAAACTAGAATGGGGCCATAAGAGAGGGGAAAAGGAGCCTTTAAGGGTTAGTTGGGGGGTTAGTAGAACCCATATGATAAGAAAATGGTTGTGGAAAGGTTCAAGGAGAGATGGGGGAGAGGAGGAGAAGAGAGAATCAACCCAAACTAAAGATGTACCAAAAAGCCACAAGGAGGCTGGAGAGATGACTCAGTGGTTAAGAGCACTGGCTGCTCTTCCAGCTCTTCCAGAGGACCCGGGTTCAACTCCCAGCACTTGCATGGCAGCTCACAATGGTCTGTAACTCCTGTTCCAAAGGATCTGGCAACCTCACACAGACATACATGCAGGCAAAAGACACCAATGCACATAAAATAATTTTTAAAAAAGAAAAAAGTGATAAGAGTGCCAGGCTTGGTCTACAAAAGTTCCAAGACATGGGGGCTGGAGAGATGGCTCAGAGGTTAAGAGCACTGGCTGCTCTTCCAGAGGTCCTGAGTTAAACAGAAGTGCTGCATGAGTGAGTGAGCTGGTCCCAGAACAAGGTTATGAAATGAAAACTTTCTGTGTTCAGTGTGTGCCGCTTTCCTATGAGTCATCCAGGGAAGTCTCTTACACCCTCTGCAACAATACAGGCTATTGATATTACTACTGTTTACTATTGATTGCCTACCAGAACTAGGTGGTAAGACCCTATTGCTGAAGACACCACATACTCTTGGATTGGGACATAGAGAAAGCAATCTGAAACTGGATTGAAAGCTACCTCCCTGCTGGCTGACCATCAGAGTCCTCTCTGCTGGCTGACCATCAGAGTGCTCCCTGCTGGCTGACCACCAGAGTCCTCCTTGCTAGCTAATCATCAGTGTCCTCCGTGCTGGCTAATCATCAGAGTCCTCCCTGCTGGCTAATCATCAGAGTCCTCCCTGCTGGCTAATCATCAGAGTCCTCCCTGCTGGCTAATCATCAGAGTCCTCCCTGCTGGCTAATCATCAGAGTCCTCCCTGCTGGCTAATCATCAGAGTCCTCCCTGCTGGCTAATCATCAGAGTCCTCCCTGTTGGCTGACCTTCAGAGTCCTCCCTGCTGGCTGACCATCAGAGTCCTCCCTGTTGGCTAATCATCAGAGTCCTCCCTGCTGGCTAATCATCAGAGTCCTCCCTGCTGGCTGACCATCAGAGTCCTCCCTGCTGGCTAATCATCAGAGTCCTCCCTGCTGGCTGACCACCAGAGTCCTCCCTGCTGGCTATTCATCAGAGTACTGGAAGGTGCTATGCAGGCTCCTGGGGAAGAAAAGTCACCAACGGTCTTCCTTAGCTGTGGACTGTGCATGGTGCATTTATTGGCCGTGAGAGAAGTGCCCACTGGTGAAATGGTGGCAAGGTTGGGTTTTATTTTTTTACTTTTATTGTTTTAGATTTATTTATTTATTTTACGTATTATATGCGTGCTCTATCTGCATGTACAACTTTATACCAAAAGAGGTCGGCAGATTCCATTATAGATGACGATGAGCTACCATGTGGTTTTTGGGAATTGAACTCAAGACCTCTGGAAGAGCAGCCAGTGTTCTTAGCCTGTGACTGGGAAGGTCATAGGCCCTAGTAAGGAAGTTACCACTATGTTCTGTTTAGTGAGTATGAGATGCCAATCAAATTGCATTCTGTTTGGAGTCCCCGTCAGGGAATTGAACCCCAGTCTCTCGCATGACAGGCAGGGGTAGTATTCACCACAATACTAACGAGGTAGACAATCAAATTACATTCTGAATACTGTTTATGCCAGTAGATTAGTGCTATTGTGTGCTTCTGTCAGGAGACATGGGGGCGTTACTACCGGGACTCATAGCTCAGCATAGTTCAAGAGCCCAAGGGGCAGGTAGAGTGTTGTGGAATTTCTAGGTGTGATATGACTGTGATGACCTGCACAAAACCTGCTCCAGACGGGCCTTGTTAATATCTTGTCACATAAGAGAGTGGAGCTGGGGCTGGGGAGACGGCTCAGAGGTTAAGAACACTGACAGCTCTCCCAGAGGTCCTGAGTTCAAGTCCCAGCAACCACATGGTGGCTCACAACCATCTGTAATGAGATCTGGTGCCCTCTTCTGGTGTGCAGGCGTACATGCAGGCAGAACACTGTATGCATAATAAATAAAAATTTAAGGTCAATTTGGGTAACAGGAGACCCTGTCTTCAAATTAAAAAAAGAAAAAAAAAACTGTTAAAAAATAAGAGAGAGAGAGTGGAGCTGGTGAGATCATCACAGCATTCCCTGGTAATTTATAGGCACTGAATGGTTGACGTGGAATGAGCTGGCTTGTTTTTGTGTCAGCTTGATACAATCTAGAGCAGTGCTTCTCAACCTCCCTAATGCTGCGACCCTTTAATACAGTTCCTCATGTGTGACCTCCAGCCATAAAATTATTTTTGTTGCTAGCTCCTAACTATAATTTTGCTACTGTTATGAATCATAATGTAAATATCTGTGTTTCCCGATGGTTTTAGAAGACTCCTATGAAAAGTCATCTGACCCCCTTTGGGGGGTCATAACCCACAGGTTGAGAACCACTGAGCTAGAGTTATCTGGAAAGGAGGAATCTTAACCAAGAAAATGCCTCCATAAACTTGGCCTGTAGGCAAATCTATAGGACATTTTGTTGATTAATGATTCGTGTAGAACGGCTGAGCCCATTGTAGATGGCGGGTTTTCCTGGGGTATAAAAGAAAGCAGACTGAGCAGGCCATGAGAAGCAAGCCAGTAAGCAGTCCTTCTCCATGGCCTCTGCCTTAGTTCTTGCTTCCAGATTCCTGCTTTGAATTACGACCCTGACTTCTCTCAGTGATGAAGTATGACCTGAGAGTTATAAGCTGAAATAAATCTTTCCTTCCCAAATTGCTTTTGGTCATGGAGTTTTAACACAATCCTTTTTTTCCCCAATGGTGTCGCCGTTGGAAAGATGCCTATAAATAAAGCCTCTTGTAAGTAACCGAAATGAAACTCCTTGGGATGTTAAGGAAAAAAAAAATGTAAAAAAAAAAAAAATAATAAGCAGGGTATAGCAGTACAGGAGTATAATCCCAGCGTGTGGAAAGATTAATGCCAGTTCTACATAGAGAGTTCCAGGCCAGAGAGATCTTACCTTAAAGCAACAAGGAAAACTAGTTGAAAGCTCATACCTGCTCAAATATAGCTTGCTTTCCATTTTCAAATGGAACACTCTGTTTAAAAAGTATTTGAAGGGGCTGGAGAGATGGCTCAGAGGTTAAGAGCACTGGCTGTTCTTCCAGAGGTCCTGAGTTCAATTCCCAGCAACCACATGGTGGCTCACAACCACTTGTAATGAGATCTGGTGCCCTCTTCTGGCCTGCAGGCCTATACGCAGGCAGAACATTGTTGTATGCATAATAAATAAATAAATCTTTTAAAAAAAAAAAAGATAAAAAGTATTTGAAGGCCGAGCAGTGGTGGCTCATGCCTTTAATCCCAGCACTCAGGAGGCAGAGGCAGGCGAATCTCTGTGAGTTCGAGGCTAGCCTGATCTACAGAGTGAGTTCCAGGACAGTCAGGGTTACACAGAGAAACCCTGTCTTCAAACAAACAAACAAACAAACAAACAAAAAAAGTGCTTGAAGAACCAGGTGTAGTGCTGTGGGCCTTTAATCCCAGCACTCAGGAGACAGAGACAGGAGGATCATGAGTTTGAGGCCAGCCTGACCTACATATTCAGCTCCAGGATAACCAGGACTACATAAAAAGGCTCTGTCTCAAAAATAAATAGATAAATAAATGCTTGATCTTCTATACACAGTCTCCAGTATCCAGATGTGCTTATTCCTGCTTCCTGGTCTTCCTTCCTGCCCTGAGAGTTACTCTGTTCTGTCCCGAAGCTACAACCTCCATTTGATTGATACTAGTTTTCCATGTTCTCGTATTTTCTGCATTCCCGCAACAGGCCCCTTCATCAGCAATGGCTGTCTTTGAGAGCCTTCTTATAACACAAACGCTCAGCCTCATTTGCTCCTCCTACCATACTTTCCTTTGCCTAACCCTCATTCTTTTGTTTTTGTTTTGTTTTGTTTTTTGTTTTTTGTTTTTCGAGACAGAGTTTCTCTGTGTAGTTTTGGTGCCTGTCCTGGAACTCACTCTGTAGACCAGACTGGCCTCGAACTCACAGAGATCCGCCTGGCTCTGCCTCCCGAATGCTGGGATTAAAGGCGTATGACACCACCGCCCGGCCTAACCCTCATTCTTATTGATTGATTGACTGACAATTCATTGGTTTTTCTTTCTTTTTTTTAAGATTTATTATTTATTATGTATACAGTGTTCTGTCTGCACACCAGACGAGGGCATCAGATCTCATGTTAGATGGTTGTGAGCCACCGTGGTTGCTGGGAATTTAACTCAGGACCTCTGGAGGAGCAGTCACTGCTCTTAACCTCTGAGCCATCTCTCCAGCTCAATTTATTGGTTTTTTCAAGACAAGGTTTTCTCTGTGTAGCCTTGGCTGTCTTGGAACTCACTCTGTAGACCAGGCTGCCCTCGAACTCAGAGATCTGCCTGCCTCTGCCTCCGGAGTGCTAGAGCTAAAGGCTAGTGCTACCACACCCAGCCAAGGCTAATCTTTATCACATACACCTATTGAATGAACTCTGGCGACACACAAGTTCGCTGGTATCCACCCTTTTATGGTCTTACCTTTGCTTGGTCTCTTTTCCGAATGGAACCAGTGGTTATACCGTTCTTGCAGAAACCAAATAAGTGTGTGTGTGTGTGTGTGTGTGTGTGTGTGTGTGTGTGTGTGTGTTTACAACTCTCTCCAAAATGCAAACATCCAAACAAGTCCCCATGAGCAATACTTGAAGGAAGTTGAGTTAATCAGTCCCCTAAGGATGACTACAATTTTATAAATGTTCTTTGTCCCTAAGGCCAGAGGAATTAGCGAATTGAAGGAAAAGTCCCTCCCCTTCACACTGGAGTGTGACCTGGACCCTGAAATAATAGTATCTCTAGAGTCCAGGACATTCTGTGTCTCTCAAGGACCTCAGAGGCTTTCTTTTGTCTCTCTCTCGGTTTGCCTTCCCCCAGCCTCTGTTTCTACTCTGTCGCTCTATCTTTTACCCTCCGTGTCTCCCCCTCCCTCCAGCTCTCTGACCACTTGTTTCTCCCCAGCGGCCTCTCTTCCCAGTCTCTAGTCCTTGTCATGCTTCTCCTTTACAAAGTCTGCCTGGCGGTCCTTATGTGTCTGTCTCCGTTTCTCTGGAGAGACTCTTTCTTAAACCCATTTCCTGCCATGTGCCTCTGCGGAAAAACTCCAGAATCAGAACCTTGACCCTTCGTGATAGAGGAGGCTAATGAATTCCAGGTAAATAAAAAAAAATCTTTTCTTTAGAGGGAAGTCTTGCTGTGTAGTGCAGGCATGCCTCCAACTCATAATGCTCCTGCCTCAACTGTCCGAGTGCTGAGATTACAGGCTTGCGCCACCATGCCAACTCTCTCCTGATTTGTGATTTCCAGTCATTTGCTAGAAAGTTGGGGGCCACAAAGCAGCAGAAAATAAACAAAGATGCAGAAGAGAGACCTGTGCAGGGGCTCTTTTTTTTTTTTTTTTGGTGGTGGTGGTGGGGAGGGTTGGGCTGAGATGGTTTCTCTGTGTAAATCCCTGGCTGTTCTGGAACTTGCTCTAGACCAGGCTGACCCTGAACTCACAGAGCTCCACCTGCCTCCACCTCCTACACCCAGCTCATTTTAGGCTTTCTAATGCAGCTGGAATAGGGTTATTAGAGGAAGGTAAATGGTCGGACCACCTTTGGATGGTTTTCCTGCCATGAGCCCAAAAGAGGTGAGGAAGGCAGCCTGGATACCTTTAGGCACAGCCTCTTGGCAAGCTAAGGTTTGAGTGGTGAATCTTTAGCAGGACAGACAGAGCCTGTGGAAGTCAAGCACAGCACTTTAGAGGGAGTGTGAGCTTGGAATTAAATTTCCTTTTTGCAGCACACATTATAACATGTTACTTCATATTCTCGGTTTTGTTAGGATGTCACAACACATGGATGGGAAAGACCAAGGAGGTGTTAGTGTCACCTTAGAGGGGACAGAGATTGAGGCTCAAACAGGGAATTTCCTCCCAACCACATGCCGTGTGTGGGTTGGGGAGATGTCTCTGTAACGGACCAAGAAGAACGCTGAAGTTCATAAGGCCCCATAGCGCCCTTGTTCTTGTGACGGGATGGGAGTGAGTCATACCTAGGATCCTGAGCCACTCACGGTATCTGAGCCTGGCAGAGTCATCCCTCAGCTCTGCAATTCAGTCTGCAGCTCACTTTCCCTTTCTCACTCATTCGTCAGCACATCTAATGACCCATCTTCTCATAGTTATTCCTTTCTTCATATTTTCATTCATTCTCTTCAGAGCACTCACTACTTATCTGTTCACTTAATTACCATTTGCTGAGGAGCTGTGGTAAGATGTACATTCAAAACTCGGCTTAACAGCTGAGGACGAAGCTAGGTTGGGAGAATGCTTGCCTAGCATGCAGGATGACTCAGGTTCTATTCCCAACACCATGTAAAACGTGGCACAGTGGTACTGGGCTGCTATCCCAGCACTTGGGAGGGAGAGCCAGCGGGATCAGAAGCTCAAGGTTATCCTTTGTTGCATAGGGAGTTTCAGGCCAACCTGGACTACATGAGACCCTGGCCCCACGAAGAAATAAAAGTACAGATGTGGCTTTTACTCAAGCACTGTGCTATGTCTTGGTCAGCACATCTGATCTGGAGGAACTAGACATATGAAAACATAGAAGGACTTTGCTAGTTATGTTCTGTGGACCAATCCAGTGGCTGACAGCAGCAGGGATAGAGGGTTTTCTCCAACTGTCAATCAACTCATCTCTAGGCAGATCTCTAGTTCCTTCTATTGTGATTCTCTTACAGAAGGTGGTACTGTCTTCCAGCCTTCCCAGAGCAGAAGTTTGTGCGTGGTATTTCCTTCCTCCTATCCATCCTTCCTTCCTGTTTTCTTTCTTCTCACGATTTTTAAAAATAATTGTTTTTTATTGTTAAATATGTGTATTTGCGTCTGTGGGGGGGCTCGTGCATGTGAGTGTAGGTGGGGGGTACATGTGAGTGCAGATGCCAACAGAGTCCAGAATAGTGTGTCGGATCTCCTGGAGCTAGTCTTACTGGTGGTTGTGAGTCACACAACATGGATGCTGGACTCAAACATGGGTCTTCTGCAACAGCCACAGCCGCTCTGGACTGCCGAGCTGGCTCTCCAGCCCATCTCTCCCTCATTTTAAAAACTACACTTATTTACTTACTTGTTTACTGAAGGGACCATGTAGAGGTCAGAATACAGCTTACAGGAGTTCATTCTCTTGTCTCACATGGGGGACCTAAGACTTGAACTCAGGTTGTACGGTGCTGTAGCAAGCATCTCTGTCCTTTAAGCCACCTCTCTATATCCCTTCTTATTTTTTCTTGTCCTTCCTCCCTATCTCCCTCTCTTTGTTCATCCCTTCTCCGCATCCCTTTCTCTCTTTCAAGACAGAGTTTCACTCTGTAACCCAAATCAGTTTGAACTCAATCTGTAACACAGGCTGATCCTGTATTTATATCAATCCTCCCGCTTCAGCCTCCCCAGTACTGAGATGGCAGGTGATCCACCTGCCCAGGCTGTGTTCTGCCTCTTGCTCTGTGTCCTGGCTACATTTGAGAAGACACAGCAAGTGACATTTAAAGGACATATGCTCTAAACCAGGGACAGAGGCCAGCACCTCTAATCCCAGCACTCGGGAGGCAGAGGCAGGTGGATCTCTGTGAGTTTGAGGGCGGCCTGGTCTACACAGTGAGACATATGCTCTTATAAAAACTGATTTTATCTTCCAACACATAGACAAACAACATGGCAGTGTACAAAAACCAAATTCTCTGAATTACTGACCAATCCCAAACCACAGTCATTCAGTCCATACATAAGACAATCCCTGCAAAGAACAGGTCTCACCCCAAGTGGATTGTCAAATTTAGCGAAAAGAATCGTCAAAGTTTCCTCTCAGTCCCTAACAAAGGACTTGGGGAAGCAGGAACCAAAATTCCTCTTTCTCCTCTTCTCTTTCCTCTTCCTCCTCCTTATTTTCTCTTCCAATACTTCCTCCTCCCCTTCTTTGTCCTCCTCAGTCTCCTCTTGCTTTCTTCTCCTTCTTCTTTGGTATTTTTGATATGGGGTCTCATGTAGTCCAGGTTGTCCTGCAACTTCCTGTGTAGCGGAAGATGCTCTTGAATTCCTGGTCCTTCTCCATCAGCCTCCCAAGTACTAGGCATAAAGGGCTGTGCCATTACACTAATCTAATACATTCCCATCATTATCATTTAATGCAGCGAGGTTCACATCCGTGCGGTGTTCTCGTACGACAAATGCTGTCTGTCCTAAATGCCATGTGTTTTTATCTCCAGTTCTTTGTGACAGAAACTGATTGCCCCTGCATTTCCGAGGTCACTAAGACCCACACAGACTCCCCACAGCTCTCACAGATGGAGGTGTCTGCGCCCATCTCCACCGCCAACCGCTCCTCAGTGCTGGAGTTCCTGCTTCTGGGGGTCACCGACAAGCGCGGGCTCCAGCTCCTCCTCTTCGGGGTCCTTCTGGTCACCTACACGCTGACCTTGCTGGGGAATCTGCTCATCGTCACCCTCACCTTGGCGGACCGCCGCCTGCACACCCCGATGTACTTCTTCCTGCGCCACTTTTCGCTGCTGGAGGTGGGTTTCACGTCCACTGTGTCTCCACAGTTGCTGGCACATCTGTTGGCGGCGCGCGGGGCTATCTCCCGCCACCGCTGCTTTGCTCAGATGATTCTCTACTTCACCCTGGGCGCAGTGGAGGCCCTGCTGCTGGCCGTGATGTCCACCGACCGCTTTCTGGCCATCTGCTGGCCCCTGCGCTACCCTGCGCTCATGACGCCCCGCGTCTGCTCCTCCTTGGTGCTGGCCTGCTGGGCAGTCACCCTCCTGGCCCTGCCTGGGCTGTTTGCCTGGATGTTATCTCTCCCTTTCTGTGGCCCGCGAGTCCTCAATCACTTCTTCTGCGACAGCTCCCCTTTGCTGGAGCTGGTATGTGCAGACACCAGGCTTCTGCAGCTGGTGGCCTTCCTGGTGGCTGTGTGCACCCTGCTCATTGCTACATTGATCACAACCTTGTCTTATGGCTGCATCATCAGCACCATCCTGCGCCTGCCTGCAGCTGGGGCTCGCAGCAAGGCCTTCTCCACCTGTTCTTCCCACATCCTGGTGGTGTCGATGAGCTATGGGAGCTGCATCATCATGTATCTGAACCCCACACAGACAGGGAGGCTGAACCTCAACAAAGGAATAGCTTTCTTCAACACGACAGTGTCACCCCTGCTGAACCCTTTCATCTACTGCCTCAGGAACCAACTGGTCCACAGAGTGTGCAGGGACTTGCTGCTCAGGGGAAGGGAGCTTTCTTCCAAGATATTCAGAGCATAAGACTGTGAAGCTGTGCTCTTGGTGTATCGACATTGTTACTGATTTGCTTATTAGTTATTGTGGATGTGTATGTTTTGGTTTTCTGTGGCCTGAACACAGGGACTGTACTCATGGTGAGGCCAAGTGCTCCACGATTGAGCTACACCCTCAGCCCTCTTTTCCTTTGTTATTTTCAAACACTGTCTCAAGAAGTTGCTGAATTAAAGCTGGCCTCGAACTCACACTGTAGGTGACGAAGGTCTTGGCGTCTCCATCCTCTGGCCTCCGTTTCCTGAGTGGCTGGAATTGGCATGAGCACCAGGCCTTGTTGGTTGAATCAAAGTGGAATCATTTTTTTCCTTTATTTTTATTTATTTATTATTTATTTATTTTATTTTGTGTGTTTGGGGGGAGTTGTTTTGTCTGCATGTATGTCTGAGCACCGCTTGTATGCAATGCCCACAGAGAGAGGCCAGAAGAAAGGTTCCCTGGGACTGGAGTTACAGATGATTGTGGCTGTTATGTAGTTGCTGGGAATGGAACCCAGGTCTTCCGGAAGAGTAACCAGTGCTCTTCACTGCTGAGCCATCTCTGCAGCCAAACGAAGGCATATTTATTTGACTAAGGAAGACAAACAACAGAACAAACAAACAAACCAAGAAAATTAATTTTAAAGCTCATGTTACCAGGCACAGTGGTGCTACCAAATTCATATTTACGGTCTGTGCCACCAGAAGTCAGCTTGGGCTACCCATCCTTAAGAAGCCAATGAAAATAGCTAAATTAAAAAAAGAAAATAGCTAAATTAACAATAAAAAGCAGATTTTTTTTTTCAATTCAGCCACACTGGGAAGAGAGTACAAAGTGATCCAGTGATCACTGCTCCACTTAAGTCTCTCTTCCACTCAAATCTCTCTTCAGATCCCTGAAGAGAGATTAAAATTTAAATAGAGAGCCTGGGATAAGCTCACCTAAGCTCTCCTAAAACCTGAGCCCCCCCCCCAAAAAAAACCCTGAGTCTCCAGGAGGTCATAGTTCATAGAAAAGAACCTAGTACTGTTGTTTTGTTTAAATGTGTGTGCTAAAAAGGGCTGAAGAAGTGGCCCAGGGGTTAAGAACAGTGGTTGCTCTTGCAGAGGACCCAGGTCCAATTCTCAGCACCCACATGGTGGCTACCATCTGTAATTCCAGTTCACGAGCATCTGGTGTTCTTTTCTGACCTCCCAGGGCACTGGATGCATGTTCCATGCATGCAGGCAAAGCACTTATACACATAAAATAAAATAAATAAATCTTTTAAATAAACAGTTGTATTCTGGCACTGCCCTCTAAATATTTATGTTAATACTCATAGATGAGTACTGCTCTTAACCCTCACCAGAAATGTCTCGTTCCTGTGTGGGCAACAAGGTAGAAACACATAATCCTCAAAGTGCTGATAACAAGGGACTATTTGGTACTCATCCCTACACAAGGCATTTCTATTAATCATTCCCCCAAAGGCTCAGGGAACGTCACAGAAGAAGAAGTGGAAAGAAATCAAGATCTGGAGAATGAGGAGAGCTATAGAATCTGTCCTCTGGACAGGACAGGGCTTTTGTAGCCATGGTTACCTGAACAAGATTAAGCTAATGCTGTCAAGCTAATGTCAGCATTCTAACAGGTCTCACTGACTGGACTCAGTGGTTTACCAAATCAAAATGTACAAACAAAGAACCAACAAGCTGGGTAATGGCGGTGCACGTCTTTGATCCCCGCACTTGGGAGGCAGTCTCCGAGGTTTCTGAGCTCAGCGTTTGGTGCCAGCCCAATCTACAGAGGGAGTTCCAGGACAGCCAAGGCTATGTGGGGAAACCTTGTCTCAGAAAGAGCAAAGGAAAAAAAAAAAAGGAAGACAACATGAAGTTAGGAAAGGACCTGTGAATGGGTGTCTATGAGAGTGGGGAGTGGAGGGGTAGATACACACACATTGTAAATATATGTATGAAATCATCAAAGAATACATAAAAGATATTCTTTTAAATATTTTTAGATTTATTTGTTTTTATTACAGGTGAGTGTTTTGACTGAATATGTGTCTTTGCACCATGTACATGCCCAGTGCCCACAGGAGCCAGAACAGAGTGACATCACCTGGTACTGGAGTTATAGATGGTTGTGAGCAGTCATGTGGGAGCTGGGAAACAGACCTGCAACTACTCTTTTTGTTTATTTGTTTGTTTGTTTTGAGACAGGGTTTCTCTGAGTAGCCCTGGCTGTCCTGGAACTCACTCTGTAACCAGGCTGACTTCAAACTCAGAGATCCACCTGCCTCTGCTTCCCAAGGGCTGGGACTAAAGGCGTGTGCCACCACTGGCTGGCCAATCTGCAGCTACTCTTAACTAATGAGCTCACTCTCCATCCTCCAATAAATAATAATCTATAAATAAATAAATAAAATAAAGATGAGACTCCAAACAAGTTCCCATGGGCAACATCTGAAGGAAGTCGAGTTAATCACTCCCTTAAGGAGGATGAAAATTTTAGATGTTTTCTGCGTCCCTGAGGTCTGAGGCTTTGGGGAAGCTGAGAGGGCAAGGTCCTTTATCTTCACACTGGCTCTTGCAATAATAGTGTCTCTGGAGAGCAGGGCAACTCCATGTCTCTCAAGGACCTAAAAATCTTTCTTTTGTCTCTCTCCTTGCCTTCCTGTGGGCTTCCTAGTCCTTTCCTTTCTCTGTGTCTGTGTCATTATTTTTCTTGTCTTCTGTCTTCCTGTGGTTCATGCCTTCCCTTTCCCCCGGCTCTCTGACCACCCCTTGTCTTGTGTGTTTTTTTCCCAGCTGCCTCTCTTCCTCATCTCCATCTCCGTGGACCCCTGCTGTGTTCTCACCTTACAGTAGCGGTTCTCAGCCTTCCTGACGCTGAGATCCTCATGTTCTGGTGACCCCGACCATACAATTATTTCCGTTGCTACTTCACATCTGTAATTTTGCTGCTGTTACAAATTGTAATGTAAATATCTGACATGCAGGACGTCTGATATTCAACCCCTGTGAAAGGGTCATTTGACCCTCAGAAGGGTCACAGCCCACAGGTTGAGAACCACTGTCTTACAGGGTGTGGTGATATATGATGTACCCTAATAAAATTTGCCTGAAGATCAGAGGACAGAACAAGCCACTAGATAAAACGTAGAGGCCAGGCAGTGGTGGTACACACCTTTAATCCCAGTACTGGGAAGCACACAAGCCTTTAATGCCAGGAAGTGAAGGCTGGGCGGAAAAAGGTACATAACGCGTGAGGAGACAGGAACTAAAGGCTTTTCAGCTAGAGGCTTTTTCAGCTGGAGTCTTTTGGTTGAGGACTCAGAGGATTTCAGTCAGAGGATTCGTGGATTTGGTGAGGTAAGAGGTGATGGCTGTGGTTTGCTCTGCTTCTCTGATCTTTCAGACTAAGTTTTATTAGTTTATTTTATAGTTTACCTATATATTTATTACACAATCTATCACCACAGCAGGGTCTGACTGTGTGTATCTGTTTCTATTCCACTCTGAGGAGTCCTTGTCTCTGTCATTTGGGCTGGTTTGACTAAGGAACCTCTCTCGTTAGTCCATTCCTGCCATGTGCTTCTATGGGAAAACTTGAGAATAAGTACCTTGGCCCTTCATGATAAAGGGGACTGAAAAATTCCAGGTAATTTTTTTTTTTTTTTTAATTTCAGAGCAGAGTCTCACAGTGCAGCTCAGGTTAAGCCTCAAGCCCATGACGTGCCTGCCTCAACCTCTCATGCACTGAAACTGCTGGTATGCATCCCCACACCCAACCTTCCTGTTCTGTGATCCGCAGTCAATCCATTTGCTATGAAGGTGGAGGTCGCAGAGAAACAGGGAAGCATAAGAGTAATGAGAGAGTGGGTGTGTGCAGTCAGCCCCAGCTGGTATCATGAATCTCCACCAGTGTTCCTGCAAGGAAGCGAAGGACTCAAAAATGGTTTCTGCACTTACCAAAAATACATTTTACCATTCAAACTTATAAATAAGCAACGTGACAGTTGTAGGAAATGAATCAAAAATTGTCTATGACCTGGTCACTTCCAAACAATAATAACTCAGTCCATATATAAGAAAATCCTTGCAAAGAATAAGGTCTCTCCCCCAAGTGGATCATCATACCCATCAGGCTGGATTAGCAAATTTTCATTCAGTACCTAACAAGCATCTTGGGGGGAGTAGGAGACAAAAATTATCCAATTAAAGTAATATTTTTGTGAATTTTTTTTTGAAGTGGAATCTCAGGCTGCAGAGATGGCTCAGTAGTTAAGAGCACTGGCTGCTCTTCCAGAGGTCCTGAGTTCAATTCCCAGCAACCGCGGAATCTGATGCCCTCTTCTGTCATGCTGGCATACATGCAAATAGAGCATTCATATACAAAATATATATATATATATAAATAAATACATCTTTTTTAAAAAGTGCCTTTTGAAATGGAATCTCAGAGCACCCTGGTTAGCCTGAAACTTCCTATGTAACTGAGGCTGATATTGAACTCCCAATGGTGCTTCCTCAGCCGCCCACAAGCTGGCATTAAAGGAGTGCGTTACCATAGAGGTCTAAACTCTTTTCCATCCTTGTGCGGCTGAGATATCTCACATTCATGCGGTGTTCACGTGCTCACGGTGCTCCAAGCGCTGCTGTATGTCCTGCATTTGATTCGCAGTGCTCTTTTGTGACTGACACTGACTGCCCCTGCATTTCCGAGGTCACTAAGACCCACACAGTCTCCCCGCAGCTCTCACAGATGGAGGTCTCTGCGCCCATCCCCACGGCCAACCGCTCCTCAGTGCTGGAGTTCCTGCTTCTGGGGGTCACCGACAAGCGCGGGCTCCAGCTCCTCCTCTTCGGGGTCCTTCTGGTCACCTACACGCTGACCTTGCTGGGGAATCTGCTCATCGTCACCCTCACCTTGGCAGACCGCCGCCTGCACACCCCGATGTACTTCTTCCTGCGCCACTTTTCGCTGCTGGAGGTGGGTTTCACATCCACTGTGTCACCACAGTTGATGGCACATCTGTTGGCGGCGCGCAGGGCCATCTCCCGCCACCGCTGCTTTGCGCAGATGATCCTCTACTTCACCCTGGGCGCTGTGGAGACCCTGCTGCTGGCCGTGATGTCCACCGACCGCTTTCTAGCCATCTGCTGGCCCCTGCGCTACCCTGCGCTCATGACGCCCCGCGTCTGCTCCTCCTTGGTGCTGGCCTGCTGGGCAGTCACCCTCCTGGCCCTGCCTGGGCTGTTTGCCTGGATGTTATCTCTCCCTTTCTGTGGCCCGCGAGTCCTCAATCACTTCTTCTGCGACAGCTCCCCTTTGCTGGAGCTGGTGTGTGCAGACACCAGGCTTCTGCAGCTGGTGGCCTTCCTGGTGGCTGTGTGCACCCTGCTCATTGCTACATTGATCACAACCTTGTCTTATGGCTGCATCATCAGCACCATCCTGCGCCTGCCTGCAGCTGGGGGCCGAAGCAAGGCCTTCTCCACCTGTTCTTCCCACATCCTGGTGGTATCTCTCACGTATGGGAGCTGCATTATCATGTACCTGAACCCCACACAGACAGGGAGGCTGGACCTCAACAAAGGAATAGCTTTCTTCAACACGACAGTGTCACCCCTGCTGAACCCTTTCATCTACTGCCTTAGGAACCAACTGGTCCACAGAGTGTGCAGGGATTTGCTGCTCAGGAGTAGGGATCTTTCTTCCAAGATATTCAGAGCATAAGACTGCAAAGGTTTGCTACTGCTTTATTTTTATTGAGACCACTAGTGACTTGTTTGCAGTGTTGGGAACTGCACCTGGAGCCACACGTACCCACTCTCCACGCTTGTTTATGAGAAGTGGTTTGTGTAGACTACGCTGGCTTGAAAATCTGTAAGGGGGGAGGGAGGGGAGAAAATCAGTAAGCAGCTGTGATTAACCTCAGTTTCCTTATCCTCCTGCTTCTGCTTTTTTTGAGGGCACCCTGAAACCTGGACGTGCTTTTTTGTTTGTTTAATTTACTTATTTTTATTTTATGAACATAAGTGTTTTGCCTGCATGTATATCTCTGTGAGGGCGTTGGGTCCCCTGAAAGCAGAGTTACAGACAGTTGTGAGCTGCCATGTGGGTGCTGGGAATTGAACCCAGGACCTCTGGAAGAGCTGCCGGTGCTCTTAACCACCGAGTCATCTCTCCAGCCCCTGTGGACTTGATTTAAACTTAAATTTTATTTTTTGTTTGTTTGTCAAGACAGGGTCTTGTGTGATCAAGGCTAACCTCCAACTTGTCATGTAACCAAGGATGACCTTGAATTCTTTATCACCATCATTATTATGATTTGTTTTTTGAGACAGAATCACTCTATGTAGCCCTAGCTGTCCTGGTACTCCCTATGTAAACCAGCTTGGCAAAGAACTCATGGAGATCTGTCTCCCTCTGCCTCTGGAGTGCTAGGATTAGAGGCATGTCCCACCATGCCTGGTCCTGACCTCTTTATTTTTAAAATTTTTAAAAATTGGGGCCAGAGAGAGAGAGAGAGAGATGGCCTTTAATCCCAGCACTCGGGAAGCACAGCCAGGTGGATCTCTGTGAGTTCGAGGCCAGCCTGGTCTACAGAGCGAGATCCAGGACAGGCACCAAAACTACACAGAGAAACCTTGTCTTGAAAAACAAAACAATAATAATAATAATAATAATAATAATAATAGTAATTGAGATTCTTGTAGAGATCCTTCACTCATTTTCCAGCACCCCCATGGTGACACAACTATCTTTAAATCCTGTTTCCGGGTCTTGGGGCACCCTCTTTTGGCCTCCTCAGGTGCCAGGCGTGTATCCAGTGCCCATACATACATGCAGGTAAAACATTCATACACATAAAATAAAATAAGCAAATCTTTTAAAAAAATCTAAAAAAAAAAATTAAGCTTATGTGAATGCATGAGCGTGTGTTTGAGTGTACGTGAATCTCTTGCATGCAGGTATACTCTGAGGCCAGAAGAGAGCCTTTGATTCCCCTTGAACTGAAATTACAAGCAGTTGTGAGCTGTCGGGCGTGGGTGCTGGGAAATAGATCCAAGTCCTCTGCAAGAGCATTAAGTGCTCTTAACCAGCAAGCCGTCTCTGCAGGCAATGTAGGCATGTTCTGTTGAGTATGGAAGGCAGACAGAGAAACGAACAACCTAGACTCATTTAAATGTTGGTGCTTAGTGGTGGAGCAAGCCTGTAAATTCCAGTACTGGGAAAGATAACCATGGAGGATCGAAGGTTTTGAGGTCATCCTTGGCTACGTATCAAATTTGATGTCAGTCTGGGCTCCATGGGTCACTGTCTCCAAAATATAAAAATAAAAAAAGGCAGGGTATGTGTAGTGTGATCTGAAGAACTCTTATGATCCGACAGAGTCTTGAAGTTCATGATTAACAAGTGTCAAGTAGGGTGGTGACTGGATCCTGGAACAGGAATTTAGTAAACACTACATGTTAATATTCTGACCCGTCCCTTGAAATC